>NW_017299887.1:0-2963 GCF_001594075.2 Trachymyrmex cornetzi | reverse complement strand
TCTACTACGATAACCCTAAACGCTTGAAAGCATGGGTGATGCCAGGTGAACTAGGTCCATCAACGCCAAAACGAAATATCCATGCTTCGAAGATTATGTTGTGCATTTGTTGGGATCAGAGAGGTGTTATATATTATGAGCTGCTCAAACCGTCCGAAACCATCACTGGCGATCGTTATCGACTACAACTGATACGTTTAAACCAAGCTTTGAAAGAAAAACGACCGGAATGGAACAATAGGCACAACAAGCTGATTCTGTTACATGACGACGCTAGGCCACACGTTGCAAAACCGGTCAAGAAATACTTGGAAGGATTAAAGTGGGAAATTCTGCTCCACCCGCCGTATTCACCGGACATTGCTCCTCCAAATTTCCATTTGTTCCGATCCATGCAGTCGGCCCTTTCTGGAGAACGATTCAATTCTTATGAAGATATCAAAAAATGGCTTGATGAATGGATCGCTTCAAAAGAACCAGATTTTTTCATTCGAGGAATCCGTTTATTACCGGAAAAGTGGGAGAAAGTCGTCGCTTCCGAAGGAGCATACTTTGAATAAACTAACTTATATAGATTTGTTTAAATAAACACATCTTTTTCTTTTCAAAAAGGGCGGAAACTTATTCCCATACCCAATGATTTCAATTAATTATAATAATAATGCGCCGCGTGCACGTCACATCGTATATGTGACAATGTTGCCATCGCTGATTATCACAGCCGTCATGTGCGGTTGATCACATTCGAATGTGCAATGCTGCCATCGCTAGGAGTCAAAAGACCTCTAGTGTCGAAGAAACGAGATTGACATTTTTTCCTGGTCGACGACGACGTGGACGACAATAATGATGACGTTTCTTAATATAAAAGTTCACATTCGTATTTCGCGTCGCAATATCTCCGCTCGTAAAGCACGTAGAGAAAAATATAAAAACACTCATTTATATATCCCGATCGGTTGCAGTCGATTGAGCACACTTAAGGCCATGCCACATAAAAAAACTTAAGGCGTAAGACTTAGCAGTAGCATGATAAAAATACAAGGGTATGCTCATCAATTGTCTAAAACTCGTTCAGCTTGCGCATGTCCTTGCTTACGTCATATTCGGGTACGCGTTGATTGGTCGGTTCTGATTCGGGTGCAATCGGTGGTTATCGGTCGTAATTTATCATGGCGTCCATGGCGTAGTGCACGTTGTCATCGGTAGAAGTTAATGTTAAAAATATTTTCACGATGACCTGCATAGTGAAAGGATGCGGCAATTATATGAAAAAAACAAAAAAAACTGAGGGAAGTAAAATTAAATATTTTACCTTTCCAAAACAATCTGAAATTGCTGAACAGTGGCGTAAGCCACTCGTTGTGACGTAAGCAAGGACAAAAATCTGATTGGTCATGCGCATGAGCATACCCTTGTCTTTTTATCATGAGCAGTAGTAGTTTACTCCGGACAGACCATGGCACATAGAAAACTTAAGACCTTACGTCCTACAAATCCGATTCGATAATTTCGAGAATGCGCACTCGACCGTGCCTATGTGCCCAGTGCCTCGAGTACTTTAACCTAAACTTAACTTTACGGTTAACTTTTACGGTTAATCTTTTAATCCTTTTATCGAGTATTAAAGAAATTATTGCCGTAATCAGACATCCTGTTAAATTTTTCGTCCATAAAAGATCACACATAGAGTGTTTCTTGGATATTGTTAGTCAGTGGTAAGAAATATTATTTTAAAAAATATTCCAAAATTATATTGGCAAATAAACTTTACAATTTTTGCTTGGGTTTTATTCTTAATATGTTTCAGGATACAAGTTTGCATTAATTATTTCCTATTATCTATATGAATTAAGTACGAGCTAGTAGTTTTTACTGCATGGAAATATATGGGGCAGCAGTTACAAATAAATTAGACGTAAGAATTAGATTAAATGTAATTAGACGTAAGAAGATTAAACATAATTTAGACGTAATTAGATTAAATTGTTGTTTAATGTTGCCGAAATCATGTATTGGAAAGCAGGTCTCGAGTCTGTTCTCGATTACCGAAGAGGTAACTGTGTCTCTATGAATTGTCAATTAGTTAGTGTGTATGGTACATACTGAACGGTATCCTGCAATTCCTGCATCAACTGTTTCTTAATTACAACTAGGCTGCTTCTCTCTGAAACTTATGTTTGTTACCAAACTTAAAGATAAATCTGCTAAGTGATTTGAATATAAATCTTTGGTTGTGTTGCGGCATATTTAAGAACTTCTGCGTTTCCATGCTACTGTGGCTACTAACAGCTAGAATACTACAAATTAATAACGAAAGCTCATTGAGGAAGATACAATCATTATGAGGTCCTGTAAGTTCCTCTGGTGAAACTAATACGACTTATTAAAAATAAAATATAAAATAGATTCCAAAAATTTAATTAAAATATTGAATAAGAAATAGGTTAGAAGGAGTATTTAAAATAATAAATAATAAATAAAATATTTTTTTAATTTAAAATACATATTTTACATATTATTTTAAATATGACTGATCCCTGAACCTCCATCTTCATACTAATGGAACATCACGTGTGCATATTTTTATCACATTTTATAATTAAATTTTATTGAAATATGTAGTTATGTCTTTTTAATATTTTAGTATTTTTTAAATAATACATATACAATTCTGTTTGTATAGATATGGATACTAATAACGATATATTGACGAAAGGAATTGCTATATCAATAATAGGAATGTATATTTTAAAAAGAAGAAAATTTCGATGGTTCAACCGAAAATATTGGGTGCGCCCAATCAATACGAGACGTCTGGACCAAGGAGATTTTTATCATCTTTTACAAGAGATGAAAAATGATTCTGAAATGTTTTTTTGCTATACACACATGTCTTTATGTATTTTTAACCAATTATTGGAAATGGTTAGATCATTATTGACCAAAAGAAGTCATTGACA
>NW_017299886.1:55555-58803 GCF_001594075.2 Trachymyrmex cornetzi | reverse complement strand
TTTAAAAATAAAATAATCTCATTGGCAAAACAGTAAAAAATTACTAGGCATTAGTTGATATGAATGGTGTGTACAATCAGAACTGTAGGCAAACGGGATCCTCCCATTTAATTACTCCTACAGCTTTGTATCTGGTATTATTACATAATTTAGCAAAACAAGAACGAACCATTTTTTATTTAGCAGTACTTCTGGATCACTTCAATTATTTATTCGGAGTTATTCGTACCGATTCTTACTTAAAATGCAGCTAGTTAGTTCTTGATTTGGGCAACTTCCGGACCTGATGGCTCTGAGATCTTGGATACACTGTCTTCTCTTTCTATCTTATGGAAAAGGTAGGAAAAGTGGGGGTAACTAGCAGTCCAGAGGTATATAGTCAAAGGTCAAAACTGACTAGATCTATTCGCATCGCATTCCAACTAATGCGTTGGAATAAGTAAGAGCTGTTATAGGAGCGTATTAGAGTTAAATTAGAGCACGCAACGCGAATAAATCTATTGCAATGAAATAATCTGAACTTAATGAAAATTAATAAAAATAAATTGTAAATATATTGAAAAATAAAGAGAAAATGTAGAAAAATTAGGAGAAATATTAAATTACTTTTAAAACATATATGTACTTATATAAAGAAGTATTAAAATATTACATAATTGTAAATATATGCTATAAAAATGTTGTGAGTTGATATAAAAAAAAATTTATATATATGTATATGTTCAAAAAATGGACATATACATATACCTTTTGGTTCTAAGTCCAGTCTTCCACATGCTTGTATCTATTGCAACCATCTACAAATTAGATATTTTATTAATAACGATGTACATAGAATTGAAAATTGATTTATATAAAAAATGATAAAAACAACATACCTTTCATGTTCCTTCGGAAATCGGAAAAAATGACGCTCTTCTATATTAAATTTTTTTGTGCACGCTGGTACTGCACACCATATGTTTGTTTCTTTAATCATTTTATATTGTTCTTCTTCTTTACAATTTTTTGGAGTTGACACAGCACCTGAAACAGAGAGCTAAGATCAAAGTGCTCTTCCAAGAGAATTGCTAACCTATATAGTTATATAGGTTAACTATTCTCTCAAAAAGAAATCTTTCTTGCTCGGTTTTCTTTATTTTTGTTCACTTTTTCACTTTATTTCACTTTTTCACGAGACTAGTCTCTTGAGGTTTCTTACACAACACTTCGCTAAATGGACGATGTACGGTTGCACGTTATATTTCCCTCCAAATTTCTACTCTCAGCTCTTTAAATGGAACATTGAAACGGTCATTTCAATAGAAAGAGAGAGCATAAAGAAGGAGGAAATGAGACGGGGCAACTTGCTTATTTGACGCATGCGCACTCCATTTTGGCCAACATAAAATCGGGAGAGTTGCGCTACTGTATATACTGTGCCAGAGATGTGACATTGCGTCAGTTGGGTTAGGTCGTCATCGCCATTTTAAAGGCCTTGGCACATAAGCTGGAAACACAATAGACACAGGCAATAAGCACAGGCAACAGGGAATAACGAGTCGTCCAATCAGAGCTCTGGGATATAATATCAAACTTATACCCCAAAGCTCTGATTGGACGGCTCGTTATTCCCTGTTGCCTGTGCCCATTTCCTGTGTCTATTTTGTTTCCAATTTTAAAGACCGCAGCACAGATTTTTGCGTAATGCATAAGGCATAACGCATAGCGTAACGTGTAGCAACGCACAAGCTTGTACATAAGCTTGTACTATTTGGAATGTCTCAATTGGAAATAAGATGATATTATATAATTACACAATATCATTATATTATATAATTTTATAAATAATGACAAATACGTCATATTCCTATCTGGGATGTCTAAACGTACTTATCTATCACACGTTTCGAAGTTAGAACAGGCTAGGATGAGAGCATTCTTCGTATTCCTTCTGCTTAAGATGTCTGCATAGCATATAAAGTTCGTCTTTACGGATTTTTCGACGTCTTGCGTCTAATAGGCCTTCTACAATAAGCCGCAAGTCAGAACGTCACAGCACACACTTTTGCATAACGCATAATAGTGCATAAGACTGGATCTACAATAGGGTTTTAAGCCTTAAGCCATAAAAAATGGACGAATCACAGTCGCTTATTCTTCTCGGATTCGACTGTAATTGGGCAATTTCTTATGGCTTAAGGCTTAAAACACCTATTGTAGATCCGGGGTAAAGAAATCAACCAATCAAAATTATTCTTTTCCATGGAATGGGAGGAATGTGTGCTGCGGCCTTTATGCTTTATACGCTATGCAAGATCTACAGAACGAGAAGTGGGGATGGAAATAAGAGACTCTGATTGGTTGATTCGCTTATGCACTATGCCTTATGCGTTATGCAAAAGCTTGTGTCTGGGCTTAACAAAAGATTCAAGGTACGTTTCTTTGCCGACAATAGAGTCCTAGATTTATCAGAGAGGCTCAACCGGTGTTATGCATTCTGATTTGCTGTTGCAATCTAACCAATTGCGTGACTTGGCAACCATTTATAGTACTAGTGACATATTCTATTTCATTTTATCCTATACATTCTATCTCACATTATCCTACACGTCTTATCTTGTTTGACATAGTTTAAAGGCAGTTTCGTAGCATGTCGGCCATGTTTAGTATTCTCCTTAGCACCTTTGTCGTACTGACTTAAGCTGGTTGCGCCTCTCTGATAAATCTAGGACTCTAGCCGACAATATAGGTGCGTTCATAAATATGTATTATTATTTCTGTGTCGTGGTATATGTAATTTTGAGCTAACAAAATACAGCAGAACTTTTCCTTCGACTCAATATTAAGAGAAAATTATACTATAAAGTTTTACAAAATATGTTCTAATTTTATTGGTTATGAAAGACTGAAATAAACTTATAGAATCTTAATAAGCTAGATTTATTAAACAATGATGTATTTAATTTGAAAATAATAACTTTGTTCCCAAATACTTGTTTCATTTCTAAGTTGTTTCAGTTTCTGAATTTACATGCTATTGTTAGTAGAACTTTGTCATCTTTTCTCTGCGCAACATGTTAAAATTATATTCTTAACGATATTATTTTTAAAATTTATAAGTGCCTTTAAATTTAATGGAATATTAAATCCGGATCTACAATAGGTGTTTTAATCCTTGAGTCGTAAGAAATTGACCAATTACAGTCGAATCCGAGAAGAATAAGCGGCTGTGATTCGTCCATTTCTTATGGCTTAAGGCGAGGTGA
>NW_017299886.1:40994-55397 GCF_001594075.2 Trachymyrmex cornetzi | reverse complement strand
CGAATGTGAGAAGAATAATCGACTGTGATTGGTCAATTTCTTACTCTTACTTCTTACTCCGTGTATTGTAGACGGGCCTTTCCTCTTACTTTTTACTCCGTGTATTGTAGACGGGCCTTAAGTATGGATCTACAGTAGGTGTTTTAAGCCTTAAGCCGTAAGAAATTGATCAATTAGTCCGGATCTACAATAGGTGTTTTAAGCCTTAAGCCATAAGAAATTGACCAATTACAACACAAACACGATCGCGACGTTATTACTAACGGTAGCGTTTTACGTCATGACAGAGCGCTATCAACGCTATTCCTTCCGAGGTAGTGTATTGATAGCGTAGTGTTTGCAGGATTGAACAGCATCACTATAATATCACATGGGTCGAATATAACAAAATAATCGATTGATTGATAAATTTCTGCTTCCGATTTATTACTATTGCTTATTGCAGAAAGCCTGGTATTGCTAATAAGAGACTTTCTGCAATAAGCAATAGTAATAAATCAGAAGCAGAAATTTATCAATCAATCGATTATTATATTATATTCGATTTTGATTGATCAATTTTTAGCTTCTGACTTCTCATTTATTTCTAATGGCTTTTTGTAATATTACTGGTTATTGTATCTATTCATCGTTAATAAAATCTAAGGTTAACAAAGTCTCAATGCAATAATGCCCGTAATGCCAACGCTACCAACGCTACACTAATGTCGTTCGCGGAGCTTGCAAACGCTATCGCGCTATAGGCTCTACGAACAGCGTTTGCGTTCATAGCGCGAATAGCGTCTTCCCGAACGCACCCAAAATACGAAGCAAAGAACAAAAATAAAAAAGTAATCTAATATTCTAAGAAATGCAAACTGAATTAATTAGTAGTAATAAAAAAATGTGTGATGTACAATTACAAATTTACTTTGTAAATTGTACATCACACATTTTTTTAATACATAATAAACGCTTCTGTCCTGAGGATTTAGTACAGAGACGAACCACATCTTCGACTTTCGACGATATGATTTTATCGATAGTGTCAGAAAACGTATGTAGTCACTAGTTCCCAAACTGAAAATGGATGTACTGGCGGTAATGTACTGAAAAAAGAAATAGTCCAATGTCCAATCAGAGAATCCTGAATCCTGGCATAGCGGCTACTTCCGGTTTTATGAATCTCCATTCCTATCCTATGCTATCCTATTCCCGTCTTTCGGTGTCAAGCTTTGAGGCAAGATGGTGAGTGTCATGCAAATTCCTTCAGAAATCCACTTTTTTCGAAGAAATCTTGTGTGATACGTATCAAACACTCAAATAAGATGATAAATTTGTCGTTTTCGAATTTATCTCCAAAATATTTTAACAAATTCGCGGAAAAAATGACCAGCCGACGTTTTGAGGTTACGTCGCAGGCATATTTTGCGACTAAGTTTTTTGTTGGTTGAGCGTGCTTCATGATATTTCGCGATGATCGCAAAGATTCGACGATTTCCATTCATCAGTCACGCGCCAGGCAAAAATTCGTCCAACTGTCCGTGATTTTTCGCGCGTCGTGATTGAGGTTAGTTTCGTGTATACATAATCATGTTGGCTTGTTTTCCAGTCGCTCGTGATTCCTGAGAAGTTCCAACACATTCTTCGTGTCATGGGCACGAACATCGACGGCAACAGGAAAGTCATGTTTGCTATGACCGCGATCAAAGGTGTTGGTCGGCGTTATGCCAACATAGTCTTGAAGAAGGCAGACATTGATTTGGACAAGCGAGCTGGAGAATGCTCGGAAGAAGAAGTAAGTTTAGCCGTTCTACATTTGTGAAATACCTTACAATACTGACGTATCCAAAATGCTTTTAGGTCGAAAAAATTGTCACCATTATGGCTAACCCCAGGCAATATAAAATTCCTGATTGGTTCCTCAACAGACAGAAGGACATCGTCGATGGAAAGTACTCACAGGTATGCATCTGTTTTTTTTTCACAAAAGAAAAGGATCAGATTCTGAAACACATATTTTATTGTTGAAAAATGTAAAATCATACATTCGGAGAAACGTTTCTCAAACATGGAATTGTAGATCCGAATAAGTTATTGAAATTCGACTGGCATAAAGATGTATAGATATAAAGATATAACGATGATTTGGATAACAATCATTTATCTATTATTGTAATACATCGTAAAAGTTCCATTGCACAAATTCACGACTGATCGTGCATATGTCATTGTACCTTCAGCTGGTAGATTGTGCAATAGCAACTGCACTGCTGTACATTTTTATTGCTTTATAGTATTCCTCACTATATCAAGTAACAGGTACGAGTGCAACAGAGATCAAATTATATACATGTAATCTTATGCAAGTGTTAATAAAGTCACAAGGTATCTTGAAAACTTTGTATTATTTTACAGCTCACGAGTGCCAACTTAGACTCTAAGCTCCGTGAGGACTTGGAAAGGATGAAGAAAATCCGTGCTCACAGAGGGCTGCGTCACTACTGGGGTCTCCGTGTACGTGGTCAGCACACCAAAACTACAGGCCGTCGTGGACGCACGGTCGGTGTGTCGAAAAAGAAGTAAACTTTTATATATATATTATGTAATATTAATAATAAATCTTTAAACGGTAAATGTTTTTATTCGACCAACTTGAATTGTGAAAAGGAAAATCATAACGGTTAAGAGGCACAATGTTAAATACAAGAATAATTCCATCGTGTTGTATGCTTTAGTCATAGATTAGTGATTTATTTAATTAAATTGAGATTAATCTCTTGGTCCTGAAATAACGAATCACTTTTCAAGCCAAGTAAGATAGCCATTATTTCGACTAATTCAAGCTGAAAATAAAACTTCGCGAGAGAGCAGTGCGCTAAATTGACTCTAAATGCAATTGACAATAGACGATAGCTTCTAAGTGCATTAACGATGTATTATAAGCGTTTCCACGTATACTTTGGGCACCTTTCCTTGTTGGTTGCCTCTAATGCCCATGAAGTAATCGTCGTCGTCGGGAATTTTGTAAATACCGATTACCTAGAAAAAACATATATATACCTCCTGTCTCTCTCTTTTTCTCAAGATATTCAATTTATTAAAGTATAACTTTATACACAATCTAATTAGTACATCATATTGATTATAATATACAGGCACGCATTATATATAGCGTCACTATAGATACACATCGAAATAAGCGTACAAAACAATACATAAAAAATACGATAGTCGTGACACAATAAATAAAATGCTCGTAACAAAGTAAAACGGTAGGCATTTCTTGAACATGCACAATTTGAATAAATATACAATAACTCGTCACGCACAAATACATTTATGACTCTAGCCGTTCGCGATGTGTCCTGTATTCTTGTTATCTTACAAATCTATAGCAGAGAAAACGTGAAATTAATACGTGATGTTAACGACACATCGATTAAAAAACGAAATTTAACAAAGCGCACGTAAATTCAAACTAATTGAAAATTACAATATATGTCTAGCATGCACAATATAATACAAATCAGTGTGTACAATTAGGATGCAGATATAACTGCTAGTCTTATGAAGATAAATAGATTTTTTAAGACGAATTACTTGATTAATCGATATTTCGTATTATATTTTACGATTTGTAAGATAGAAATTATTTTTTTAAAGGATTGCTGAAATATTCATATTCAGATATTCTCGAAACTTTGCAAAACAATTTATGTATTATTAATGTTGCTAAAAGTTACTGTCCTTTACTGTTTTCCATTTTAGCGTGTGTATCCATTCCAAAAATGTTTTTCTCAATTGTCTTTGTATTGATATTAATGCATTGCAGGAGTATTATATAAGTTTTTGCATTTTTTGTTTTTCTGACAATACATAAGAATACGAATTTTTCAAGCTTTCTTTCGAGAACAATATCTAATATCTTGCAAGTTAACAACATATTAGCTGCTTGAAAATAAATGCATCAGTACAATGTTATTAGTATTAACAGAGAGCTCTTAAAGTTATGCAAGTATATATGAGCGTCTCGCGATTTGAAACGTGTACTTATAATAACAAATACTTAACTCTATAACGCGTATTAAAAGAAGTTCAACATCTCGGGACAGTATCTTAATCCTTTCGGGACGGGGACCTTTCTCTGGACGCGTCGGGTATGAATTTTTTCCTCAGAGCCTAGGTCGAGAATCGAAAATCGATGATAGTCCCGAAAGATTTAAGCCTAAAACAAGTCTTACACGATTGTTCGAAGGAAATACAAAAGAAAATCTCTCTACAATATATATTTATACAGAGTGATTAAAAAAAAAGGCTATAAGTAGGTGATCTTACAGTACCGTAACTTAACCCGACTACAGATTCATGCCCTTCGCTCGAGACATCACCAAACATGCTGTTGAGTACCTAAATCACAAACTTCGTTACCTCATCCTGCATGACGCTTAGCTCGCTAGGATCCCTCGCGTCGTAATTGCACAATACTCTTGCTCTGTCCTGACCGTTCTCGGCTAGTGCGTTGGTGATGGCTGGTGGGGTGGTGTAATAGGGACCCCCAGATAGGCTGGGTAGGTAAACGATAAGTGAATTTATAGTGCTATAATCTTATCTATAATATAAACTCGTGTACGAGGGAAACATGAGGGTAGGAGACACAACTAAACTTTTAAGCGACTTTTTACGAGGATCATACACTGCCATACAACGTGAATATATTTAAATATCATTTCACGTTTATAATCAGGCACACACTCACCACGAGACTCTACATAGTCGTTACTTCACATTGAGCGAAATAATAAGTATTTGATTGTGGTGAATTGGATCAGTATGCATGCAATTTAAAAGATCGAATTTTGCATTAAAAACATTTTTTATTCGGCAAATTAGTTTGTTCTTTTGCGGGCATGTGTATTTTCAATTCTACTGGTTCAATTACATGCATTATTGTTACATGGTTTACCCCGATATTCCCCAATATTATGAAAAGAATGGAAAAATTTATTCTTTCCCCCCGCAGTACATAATACAGGCAGATTATCCAACATCCTAATATAAAAACAAGAAAAGCGTGATATGTGTCTACGTTTATGTCGTTGTTTAGTTACATGGCGCATCAGGATTAATTTTTCTTTGATGCCATTATGGCCATTCTCGGCCGAGTTACGGCGATCTAAAGCAATTGTTTTCGAAAGGTAATACAAGAACAATAAGAGGTGGTAGTATAGAAGAAGATGAAGATAAGATATGTAAACCGCACTGATCGCCGTAAATCGTTCACAAAAAATTTATCGAGAAAGATACTTTGTCCGTCCTATTTATCTAAATATACAATTGCATGTACAATTATACAACATTATAGAGTATTTATTGATAGGTAACAAGTCTGCAACGATTAAGCGACAATCGGAATCAAGCTTTTTAACGTGTACATGTAACTTGAATGAATGTCGTTAAAATGGGAAAATTGCGTGATAGTTCACGTAGATCCGTTAATTGAATTGCCAACTGGATTCGAAATTTGTAATGACACGTCAATATTCGTACTCGAAGGGTTGAAAACTAAATTTTACTGGTATCAGTGTCGAATGTGGCGGTAACGTAAGCGGCAGATCCGGCGTTTACGGACGAATTTTGAGGGAGAGTGGGCGAAGGATTTAGCTCGATCACTTCCTCGCTGTTGACTCTCAGCAAAGGGCTCGGTTGACGCGCCCTGCAATTACCAATCGTGCAAGCAGAGATAGAGAGTAGCGGGAGAGAACACGCTCCAACAGATTGCACGAAGGCCGAGGAAGCAAGGAGTAATTAAATAGATAATAAAAAACAATTTACATCTATTACTAGCGATTGTTACAATGTTCAGGACAGGATGCTGATATGGAAGCAATTAAATCATGTCGGCATTAGATCTGGTATAATTGATCACACAACGGTTTCACCGAGGTCAAGCAATCTTGAAACTTTAATTCTACTGTCAGTCGATTAAAGGTTAAAATTAATTAATGTTGGTGAAACTAGCTGTAATAGGTAATGTTCGTCAAACCATCAAAACTGCATCTTCTGTGTGAAACATTTTTATTATGAAAAATTTCATCGTGTCTTTTTGTCCAAATCTATGCCCGCGATTGCTTGATAAGGAAAAGCGGAGTTTACGAATCGATATCTAAACATACTTAATAACATTCAAGGTTTGTCAAACATTACTCACTCGGATCACCATAAAGTAGGATAGCTGTACAGAAATGTTGCAATAACAGTATGCTGCACGAGGACAATAACGTGCCAAATACAGATTGAATAGAGTAGGTAGATAGAATATTTTTAAAAGAAAAAAGAAATCCAAAAAGTGGTGAAAGCAACCAACTTACCCAGCAAGGTCACGCTGTAAATCTTGCATGACGGCGTGGCATTGCGCATAATGACGTGCTTGCGCTTCTACGAATTCGTGCAAGCATCGCAAATGTCCGGCCTGTGAGCTCGAAACACCTTCCAGCAGCAATTTCACGATTTCTGCTTGTCGATCGAATTCTGATTGCGCTACCCTCAGCTCCCTCTCTGCCTGAGTGAGCAATATATATATTTTATTTATTGTTTTCTCTGTATATATATTTTAGTATCTGCTATCTAAGATGAAGTCAGAACTATAATGATTGTAGCTATGAGACGTAGCTATCGCTATTGATTCGTATCGTAAGAAAGATTATGTGTCGCTTCATGATTCAACAATTGTTACTACCGCTTTTTTGCTTTTATGTATACAGATTATGAGACTATTATGATAATGCGTAAACGACAAGAACATTAGCACTTTACTTTAATATCTATAAAATTTAATACATATTTCTAAACGATAGCCATGAAAATTGTTAATGCGATCGCATTAGATTTGGATTTCTCTGAATTGAGAAAACAAGCGAAACTATCGATTGCATTAATACCTGATCGAGCAACACTTCGGGCGATATGCCGGACTCCTATAAATCGCAGCAGTGTGGAGGACAAAACACATCGTAAACGTATAGAACAATTTTTAAATAATATCGACAATTAACGGTACTTACACTCTGTTGACCCAGCATGCTCCTCGCTTTCCTCACTCTATTTTTACATGCATCCAAGTCCAATCTACATTAAAATCATTTAACATGATTAATAAAACTTTTAGTATGTACAATAAGGATAAGCGATTTTTACCTTTTGGTTTCCAATATCGCCATTTCCTTGCTGACGGTTTTCATTTCTCCATCCAAGAACTTTCTCAAAGGCTGTATGTAACAATTGGCGGCAGTTCCTATAAAGTCCCTTTCGATCTGTCCCAATCTCTGCTGGCATTGGCCGACTTTTATTAATGCGCTACCTAAAATCAAATCTTACATCAAGTTCTCTTGCATTATACATATATGTGTATATTTACGAGAATATATTTGACATTAACCATAGGCTATCCCTGGACCAAAATCATTTCCAGCTTCTATCATATCAGTGCCTACATATTCCAAATTGCTCAACCTGTTAGGTCTCCTCTTATCGATTTTTTCATAAAAGAAATCTTCAATCCTATTACCTGCAAAATATGTCATCTTAGAATTAATGATGAATTATACATATAGAAGATTCTATTAAATAATGTTAAAGTGTTGACAATCAATTTTTTTATCAAAATTCAAATCTAATTAAATTAATTTAAATTGAATACCAGGATTTGGAGTAAGCACAGCTTCCATATTCCGCAGTATCTTTTCTGTCCATGTTTTGGTGGCATTTCCTCTTTCTGCTAGGTGTTCCAAATGCGCATCTAGTTCAGTTTTTTCTGAAGTACCCAGTGTCTCTTCTGTCATCTGAGAGACATGAGAGAGCAAACATGATAATCTTGAATTTTCTTGGCAATTTCTAACGTTTCTAATATATAGCAACGCTCTCAATATATAGTATCTCTAATGCTCTTAAAATATAGTTGCCAATGAACAAATGCGATTTTACGATTTGCGTTCAAAGTCCGCGTCATTATTGCGATGCTAATACAGCATCAGAGGAAGACGCGTTCTCATTTGATTAAAGAGCAGCGTCATTGGTATCGGCTGACGACGTTGCACGTCGAGACGAGACCAGGGATCTAGGTTAAACGAGATGACATTGGACGTGGATTCCAGTTCAACGAGAACGAGGAGCAGCCAAGGAAGCCGTCCAATGACGTGCAAACGCGTTTGATCATTGCTTTCGGGCGTTGAATGTCAACGGAGACAAACGCCGAAAACGGATTCGAAATGCGTTCAACGTCGTTTCCTCGACGAGGATCCCAGACTTTTTTCGGATAGAACGGAGAACAAACAAAGAGGGGTTTCCCACCTGCACGACCCTGCTGAGGGCGGCTCCCGCATCCTTCACCAGCTTCTTCACGTTGAAATCCATCCTCGCGAATTAGATCTTTCACCCGATCGAGAACTCTTCCTAGCAAGCAAACACCCAACCCCCCTCTTTGCTCTCTTTCTCTTTCTTTTTGTCTCCCACGCTCCCTGTGCTTTGTCGTAGGATTCATTAAATACCTCAGCAACTTCCGGAATCTAGAGGTACTAGGAATTTTCAATCAGGCGTATCGCGTCTAGATATTCGTGCCTCATGCCTGTCGGCTAATCTGCAAACTATTTTGTTTATCGATCCATTTAAAATAAGTGAACACAAGGTCGTTGTGTTTGTCTGTTAAAACTATATCGCACGATACCACGTGCCATGTATCATTATCTATAATTTTCGAAATGTACATATGCATGCGATGTCATTTTTAATGGTTTTGTTGAAAGAAATTATTGTTACGTGGCAATATATTTATTAAATGTAGTCAAAGTCGTGAAATGAAACGACTCCTTTTCTATACAAGATAAAAACACGTTCGATGCACTGCTTATGTGCCGTTTATTGAATTCCATTAACAAAATGCAAACCTCCTCCTCAGAAAAAGATATATATAATAACAGCTATATATGTTCGCCCACTAACTTCTATCCGACTAATTATTAATGCTGTCTTCACACGTCCCTGCTCGAGAAATTAAAATTCTTGAAAACATTACCATTAACTCTGGAAAAAAAAATCGAAAAGAACTAATATGGCGATCCTTGGGCAGTAATCTCATAAATGATGATTCGACAATGAACAAGGAAGATTCGCGCCTGGAATACAAAAGTGTCAGACAACGTTGTATCACAATTTTGTCTAATACAATCAATTCTATTAACTCAACAATTTTTATAACGCTCCGTTGTACTCTAGTCTGATCTTCCTCTCACATTTCTAAAAAAAAAAAATGTATATCTTGTACAATATACGAGTCATGAATATGTATCGAATGAATATCCCAATTTTCGTAAATACGCTGGAATAAATCGCTGCGAAACATCACATAACGGTACACTGATGGAGCACTTGCATGCTCATTCAGAAATAGATTTATGGAGAGAATCAGTTCTTCTCGTAGCTGCTTCCTCTTGACTAACTGTTCCGAATCTCCAGTTTTATTTAACTAAACATTGCGTACATCCCACACATTATTTCATTCTTTACTTAATTATTAGGAACACATGGAGAGAGGATCTAGCACACAGGCGATACATGCCTCTTGGGAGTTGGTACAAAACGGTACCCTATAGAACAATTTGCGAGACCTTAAAAAGAATGTAACTCGCTAGAAATACAATCGTGCTTGAACGTGCAAACGCATTTGATGACTTTAATTTAATAATCTCGGCCATGCCAGCAATCTGTTACAACACGCGTGACGATCATATCCATTATTTTGTCGTCCCAGCAATATCCTTCCAGCAGTCGCAAATCGATACGCACTTGTGCCACAGCTTCAATGGCGCCGTTTCTCCAATTATTTCTCGTTAAAAACAGCTTAATATTATCGTATTAGTATTAATAATAGACAATAATTATCATAATAACGACAATATTGAATGATGATGCATCACATTGCAATGACGATCATTTCATAATCGGTTTATATTGGAATTCGTAAAACTTAAATTGTCTCTGATAAGAGGATTGAATATTTCAAACAATTGTGTTTTTGCGCTAATCCTTCAACGCAATCAATTGTAGGAATGTTAGTTTAATGTTTTGAGTCGTTCGTTATCAAGGCATTATTATACGCTATCGGCTTACTGGCCGATACTATAATTGGTTGTCAATGCGACCTTCCAATTGCCGATAGCTTTCGCGCTCGTGCCCGAGCCTCCGTACGAATATTTGTATACTCGAACCACAAGACATTAGGGATCAGCGTCGTATCACGCAGCAACAAAAACTCTGATATTCGCCTGAAGAATAGCAAAGATTAGAATAATATGAATGATATCATTATTAAGCAGCAGTCATCAGAGAAAGCAGCTTTGCAACTGTCGTAAAACTCTTTAATATTGTTGGTTTATATATTTAGATCTAATGAGGAACTACGGACAAGGCCCGTCATATCATACTAAAGAATTTTAGAACAGTTGCAAAACTTTTCTCTGCTGAATGCAGTATTATCGCTATTATTACACCATTTCCCGATACTCACCACGAAACTACTATAGGAAAAAACGGTGTCAGGATCATGTGCACGATTATGAACCACGCTGATCCCAGTGTAATCCCAATTAACGCACCCCAAATTACTTGGGTGTTGGAGTGGTACAGCAGATACACTCTGCTGTAAGTTACCAATAAAGCTGTGACAATGCATCCTATCGCTACTATTGTCCGCCAAAATCTCTCAGTTACCGTACAGTTGTAATTTAACCTGGAAGAGGAAAAATAATGCATGAGTGAACTGACAAGAGCGAGTGATATGTGATTGTAAAGGTATCTGTGATTTTTCATTACCTAAAGTATATAAAAAGTGTTGCGTATGCAGCGAAAAACCACATAAATTGTGCATGTGTAGACGGCATGCCGTATTCGGCGTACAGGCCATCTCTCTTCATCGGCCTTGCTTGACGAATCATGTGTTTTAATACATAATTTATACATTCATTGATACTGACTCCGGTAAAAAATACAATCTATAATTAAAGAACAAATTACATTTGCGAATCATAAATTAAATCTATATGAGTTATTATTACAATTGATGTGTATGTATTATTACAATTAACTTACAGTATGTAAATCCCTCCTAAAAAGTATCAATGTGATAAAACCAGTTATAATGGCAAAGGGCATTAGACTTATTACAGCCAAAAGCTGTCCAAAGATATCCCCTAAAAATTTATGAACATACATTATTGTCAGAAACAGATATTTTTTTATAATTTCAAATACACGAGTCTTTTCTTAAATTTCATCAAAAGATTGAATATCCAAAGCTTAGTGGTATAAATTAAACTGTTTGCTAAGCATATGTTGACAACTTTTTATCCAAAACGATTTCACAAATTCTTCAGTATTTTAACACATTACATCAATTTTTATAAATTCTATAAACATTTGCATATAATTAAATATTATGATGAACAAATGTGTCTGGATAAGTTTTGTCTACATGATTATGGCAGGGTGTAAAACAATCGGTAACGAAGCGAGGTGAAAACTCGGGATACTGACAATGAGAGGCCGTGCATTCGTACTGACCTTGCGGATACTCCACCAACGTTAGCGACAACGGGATCCATTCGGTCTCGTCAGCGGCACGTGCGAAACGTGATTCAATCCCGTCCAGCGGCTTGTCGGGCGATGCCATCGTTATCGTGGCTTGGAGGATGTGACATGTCTCGCACGGCGGCTTACGGTGAACGGACGTCGGCGGTTGGACGTTGGACGCGCACCGGCTGGACGACAGGAAAGGACGAGCTGGAGGGGAGAGAGAAGAAATCTCGTATTTACACCTGTGACTACGAGATTGTGGTCGTCGCGTTGTCATCCATAATCGCCATTGCCTGTTCTATCATTCTCGTCGCCGTCGCTGGCATTGACCTCGCTATAGAGTTATAATTGTAGCACAATGTCGACCACAATGTTGACGAGGTCGAATGTGCGGATTCGCCGACGGCCGACAGAGCCAGACAAGGCCACCAAACGGATCGTCGTGAAAGCAGGAGTTCGATGTCCCGTCCCCTCCTCCCCTCCCACCCTCTTCGAACTCGATCGGTTAGCGACTGCAGCGGCGATATGGCGATATTTCATAATTTTATTTATATAGCTACAGTGAGAGTAAAAAGTATTCGTACAAGGATATTTGTTATAAAAAAAGCCTTATTTGTAGAAAAGAAACATTAATTAGCAATTTTATACAATGCAATTGAATACATTATGTTCTAACATAAACAAACGAGCTTAGCATATGTATTCCTGATTTTAGAATCTAAATTTCTCGTCTGTACGAATACTTTTTGCACATTTAAATAATACAATTTTTAATTTTCGCTTATTTTTCGGATGATATATTTCGTATCATTAATACATATCATTTTGGTATATATAATTTTAAGAAACATACAGTCTATTTTATTCTTTATGAATAAATTGTTAATTATCCAGCAAGAAATGATCGTTAATTATTAAACGTCGAATCGTGACGTCAAATTAGTTAAAATCATCGAATTTATATCGATTCAACATCAATTCGATGACTCATTTCTCGCTAGATAATATTTATTTTTTAAAAATAAAGTTTTTTAAAAAATATTTTCTCTGTACGAATACTTTTTGTACTCACTGTATATACAGGGTGTCCCGACTTTTTTTGCCAATCACTTTTGTGTAGATAGAACGGATTAAACTGAGTCGAAAAGTCCTGTACTATTTTGCAATTTTCGCAATAGTTAACAAGATATTAATTACTAAAAATTGCAAAATATTGGTCTTGAATAATTTTTTACTCAAATACTAACTTCACAGAAAATCTGCAAGAGACAAAAATCATTTATTTTCTTCTCATAAAGTGCTGAGAATTGCAAAATGGTAGAGAACTGATATTGAAAATTGCAAAATGGTACAGAACTTTTCGACTCAGTTTAGTCCGCTCTATCTACACAAAAGTGATTAGCAAAAAAGGTCGGGACACCCTGTATATTTTATAATTTAATATAAAGAATAATTTTTAATACATCCAGCGTAATACATCGTAATACATCCAGCGGTAGGCTTACGTACATATTCCTTGTTTGATTCTTAAAAAGAGTTAGTTTTTTCAAAGTTTTGTGTTTAACCGAAAAATTTTCATACACTTGTAGCTACTCTCGGAAGGCAATAGGCAAACCACCGGGTAGTATACTTGCCCGGTAAACCTCCCTACCAAAAGTTGCCGTTCGGAATTGGCGTTTAAATTATAGGTCCCCATACGAGTATACGTACGTTGTGTTATACGATCAGTGTGCGCGCAAATATAAGGTATATGAGAGGGCTGATATCACAGAAATTATATTTTCTTAAACTGGTAAACACGTGTAAAATTAGCAAAAAACATACCGTTATCATCTGTAGTCGATATCGAGACTACAACCCCCCAGATAGTAATACTTCCACGGTATTAGTACGGTGAGCGTACGGCGTACTATTCGTGCCGATACTGTATTAAATATTAGACAGTAACTGACTGGATGTTTAGTTGAACTGCATAAATTTCTATTAGGACCATATATTTAACAGATATATCATAACTATACATCCACGATTATACAGGTGTTCGTGAATCATCGAAGTGCAGCGGTTTCCAGACGATTTCAGAAGTCGAGCATAGTAAATGGCGGTATGCAATCGGATGGGTGACCGCTCGAAGTACTATGAAATTAGTTCCCGAATTCAGGGAAAATCTTTTTTTTTTTTTTTCATCATAATTTTATGATGTGTACTCTAGAATAAGATAATTAGTCAATAATAATACTCATTTTAACAATAAAACTATCAAATTAATTAATTTTAATAACATGTACGGCGTACTAAAAGTACGGTGTACTGTACCCTTTAAGTATGCACGTACCTGACAGGTCCGTATCTGTACGGACCTGTCAGGTACGTGCATACCTAAAGGGTACAGTCAGAGAGAAACCGAAACCTGAGAGAGGCCATGGCGGCCTTTTTCGCGTGATAGGCGAAAGCCATCGTACGCTAGCGGCACCAACATCATTTTTATAAAATGATGTGAACTACGTATCGCATTATCGACACTGTCGATAAAATCGTAGTGTCGATACATGGATTTGGTGCTAAATCCACAAATATAATATTAATTTACAAAAAAATGTTTTTTTAATCGAATAAGGCGTTTTTTTATAGATTTTTGGATGCTGAAAACGATGCCGTGAGTTAAATTTCACTGGCACGTCAGGTGATCGAAATAATTGAAGTTTAATATGCAAAAATGACTCTTTTGTGATATTTAAAATGTTTTTGTTAAAAAAGATTAACTTTATCTTGAAATTGTAATCAAAAGTCATAAATGTA
>NW_017299886.1:40182-40402 GCF_001594075.2 Trachymyrmex cornetzi | reverse complement strand
TTAACTTAAAAAAAAATTGCAAAAATTGCAATATGGTAAAGGACTTTTCGACTCACAATTAATTCGTTCTACCTGCCCACGAGAGATTATGCGGTCATTCAGTGGCGTAGCGAGAAAAATGTTTCGGGAGGGGCTATAGAAATCAGTTTTTTAAAATGTTCTTTTTTATATTTTAGTGACACTTTTGGTAAGCATAAAAAAGTTTTGTTTAAAACAAAAT
>NW_017299886.1:37439-39141 GCF_001594075.2 Trachymyrmex cornetzi | reverse complement strand
CCAGCATACCCTTAAATAGTCCAGGAAAATTAAATTATTTGGAGACAAAATTGCTATAAAAGATTTATTTGCGGTAAGTTGTTCGAAATGGCGTATTATACAACATATACTAAAAGTCTTGACCGCTAGTTTACTTGGAAAACTTTCCAGCTTTAAAAAAACTGATCAAAAATGCGATTCTTAAAAAATATTTCTCGATAGTATTGATTTTATTGAAATAAAGGTCATTATAAGAAATAAGCTGCCAAAATTACAATTTCGTTTTTTTTTTTTTTCAGTACGATCAATGCTTTTCGTGATAGAATTTTTTTAAGAATGTTGTATTTTTGGGGAAAAAAATGTAAAAAGTGAAAGAGTAATTTTGAGAAAGAAATAATTTTTCGCACTTTTTTCATAAATATCTTGGATTCGGCTACCTTTATATACCTCTTATGAAAATTTAAGGTTACTGAATTCGCTATACACACACACACACACCCACACACACACACACACACACACACACACACAGACACACACACACAAAATCATTTTTTATTCATTCTTGTACGACCAATAGTTTCCGAGATACGATTTTAAGAATGTTTCATCTTATTTTCAAACAAAACTAATTTTTTAATGGTTTTTGTAAATATCTCGGATTCGGCTACGCCTACGTAAAAAGTACTTATTGTCAAGTTAAGATTTTACGTTAAGAAATAAGTAATAATTACGACCGTGTAAATGCTAAGCATATAAATATCAAGAACTCCATTATTCGGTCAAGTTAGATGTTATAAACACAATACAAGATCTTAATTTTTAAATTTAATTATCTCAGATGTGACTATGCGCCGAAACATTCCGACATTTACCACAATCACTGACATGTTAATAAATTGAATACAATAAGGCGCCGAAAAATTTTCGGACAATCCTACGTATGAAAATAATCCCCCCTAAATTATTATTATAAATAGGATTAATATATAATAATAAGCAAGGCTATGAGAGTCAATACTGCGTTAGAATTGCAGGAAATTAATCAATTATGTGTCAATACTTATAAAAATTGTTTAATTAAGACAGACGTTTCGGCCTACTTCCGGGCCATCTTCAGTATACAGAGATCGTCGATAGCACTTCCATCCGAACCAACGAGTTATCGTTCACCTTATATTCATAGTTGGAACAAGATTCGTAGGTCTTGTGGCCAGATTGAATCGAAGGGTACCGTTCGAATGTGAAAGTTTCAAATAAATTAATATACAATATATGCATGGAAATGTAGTTGTCACAAAGGTTTAAATACAAAAATTTACCTTCGATTCAACTCTCATAGCCTTGCTTATTATTATATATTAATCCTATTTTGACATTTTTGAGAGTTCTATTTTGAATTTAATATTATTATAAAATCTTATTGCGAAAAATATTACCTCAGCCAGGATTCGAACCTGGGACCTCTCGACTATCCGGGAAGAGCGTCTTAACCAACTCGACTTTATTTTACGTTAAATCTCAATTTACGTTAAAATATGAATTTATTTATTAATACGTATGTAATCGAATTGGAAAAAATAATATTCGTATTTTTCTCAAAGTTTATATGTATTTATATACGATACTAGTTGCGTACCACTCTCCAAAATGTATTTTTAGAAAAATAGCTTTAAAGAAAATTGCTTTTATCAATATTTTCTCAAAATTTTGTCTGTTACTG
>NW_017299886.1:36415-37352 GCF_001594075.2 Trachymyrmex cornetzi | reverse complement strand
TAACAGGAAAAAAAACCGGCATGGCCTCTTTCAGATTTCTCTCTGGTCAGAGCATGCGCAGTGATATATTTAATTATTTTAATTGAAATGCATTGGACGCAATGTACCTTCTGTATAAAAAGTACCGGGAAATTGTCATTTAAATGAACCGCGGAAGAGGTAGCGGTAAAATGTTTTTTTTTAGGTTGGCACTACCTTCCTGAATTACCAACCAAGGCTTGAGCTCGATCGGTCAACTAGTTTGTTTATGGCAGCTGTCCAAACAAGTCTACCTCAGTGTTGCTCTGCGAATTTTACCATGGAAAAAATTGTCGAACAAAGAGTGTGCCTCAAGTTTTGTGTTGCAAACGAAATTTCGTGTGCCGACGCACTGGAAATGTTGAAAAAAGCCTATGGTGACTCAACCATGTCGAAAACTCAGGCGTACGAGTGGTTTAGTGCGTTCAATTTCTCGTTTTTCATCGATTGATGACATCAAACGGAATTCGCAGCGTGTCCTGAAGGCCATACCAGAATCGGCCTACCAGAAGTGCATGGAAGATTGGTTTCGCCGTTTTCACATGTGCATTGCAAACGATGGGGATTACTTTGAAGGCGACAAAATAAATTTTGATGAATAAATAAAATATTCTGTGTTTTTTTTTAACGATTCCCGGTACTTTTATACAGAAGGTATATATACATATATGTATAGCGTATATTTACAGAAAAGGAAATTTCTTCCTTTAACAAAATAATTATATTAATATAAAACGCTATGTTCTATTTTAGATAATATTCTAGGAATTATAATTTCAATTGCAAATTTCTTAAAATTGTGACGTGATGGAACAATTTGAAAAATGGGTTTGTATTCAGCATCCAATAAAACTAATATAGAAAATGACTATGTAGTCTTGTTCTATAGCGGGATTCTCTAAGCGTCTTATCGATGATT
>NW_017299886.1:29962-36381 GCF_001594075.2 Trachymyrmex cornetzi | reverse complement strand
GGATAATCCTGGAAGAGAGTACGGCTGTCATTGGCTGTCACTAATTAACGACACCGATAATTGTCGATGAAATGTTTAGAGAATCCCGCAATTGGTATTCGAAGAAAAGTCATTTTTATCAAACAATCCCAAGCAGCAAAGCAGGGCATTTTGACAAAATCAAAGTCAGATCGCCCTAATTAAGTGAAAAATTACTAATTCTCGACATAAAAAATATCTTAAAGGTCAAATATCGTTTGAAATCTTGTATATAGGTTGAAAATTACGAAGTTTAAACCTACGAAATGCCTTCAAAGTTCAATGACTTTAACTTTGTGGCCACGATGTGGATCTCCATCTTTTTGCGTTTTTATTCATACGTTCTCGAATTTTTTGTAATAAGATTATTACGGTTTTACTACCGAGAATTTTCAAATATGTCTAATTTATTAACTGGCAACATTATAACACAGAACATGAAGAATATTGTTAACTATATAGATTTTCGATAATAATTTAGTTACCGTACATTGAGAATGACCCAATCGTTGTCGAAACGTATGTGTAATTATTTTTGTGTTAAATTAAAATTTTTATGTGGTTGAAGTTTGGAGCGATCCTGGAGCGAAAACTAAAGGTGACCACACACAGAAATAACAGACAATAGAAAATCACGCATATATACATGTGTCCAAAAATTTCAAATGTACGTCCAGTTTCAAACGAAGTCCGCGAAGGGAACCGAATGAATAAAAAATCCTGCGAGACCTTTCGTACGACCAAAAATTATCTTCTTCGTCCCCGCGTCCTGTGGGAAAATCTAAAAGAACGATATCGATGTCTAACATCACTGACGATAAAAAAAAATAATTCGAAGAGATAACGGTCTCGGAAGCTCTTCAAATAATGCAAACTCTGCGTTATCGCTCGTACTTGCGCTCGAAAATTTCCTACGCTTGTCCCAGGGATTGGAACCAGAATGTTAAAGTTCTTGTGTAATGTCTGAGACTACAGACGAATGAAAAAAAATAATTGGTTCCGATCATGTATCCGGAACGTCTCCGTATAACGGGATAACGCCCGCGCGATCGCTCGTACTTGCGCTCGAAAATTTCCTACTCTTGTCCCAGGGATTGGAACCAAAATGTTAAAGTTCTTGTGTAATGTCTGAGACTACAGACAAATAAAAAAAAAAAATTGGTTCCGATCGTGTATCCGGAACGTTCCCGAATAACGGGGTAACGTCCGCGCGATCGCTCGTACTTGCGCTCGAAAATTTCCTACGCTTGTCCCAGAAATTGGAACCAAAATGTTAAAGTTCTTGTGTAATGTCTGAGACTAGACGAATAAAAAAAAATAATTGGTTCGGATCATGTATCCGGAACGTCTCCGTATAACGGGGTAACGCCCGCGCGATCGCTCGTACATGCGCTCGAAAATTTCCTACGCTTGTCCCAGAGATTGGAACCAAAATTTTAAAGTTCTTGTGTAATATCTGAGACTACAGACGAATAAAAAAAATAATTGGTTCCGATCGTGTATAAATTGTTCCGATCGTGTATAATTGGTTCCGATCCATTATTCGGAGACGTTCCGGAGACACGATCTGAATCAATTATTTTTTTTTATTCGTCTGTAGTCTCAGACATTACACACGACACACGAGCTTTAACATTTTGGTTCCAATCCCTGGGGCAAGCGTAGGAAATTTTCGAGCGCATGTATGAGCGATCGCGCGGGCGTTTGCCATTATTCGGAGACGTTCCGGAGACATGATCTGAATCAATTATTTTTTTTTATTCGTCTGTAGTTTCAGACATTGCACACGAGCTTTAACATTTTGGTTCCAATCCCTGGGACAAGCGTAGGAAATTTTCGCGCGGACCGCGATCTTCGTTTGAAATTGGACGTACATTGCAAATTTTTGGACATATGTATATATGCGTGATTTTCTATTGTCTGTTATTTCTATGTGTGTTCACCTTTAATTTTCGCTCCAAGATCGCTCCAAACTTCAACCACATAAATTGTTGTAATATTACAGACATAACATGATAATATCACACATATTATAATATATTTGCGTTTTTACAATCAAATGTAAATCATACATATCAATAGTTTAAAGTTCCTGCCTATTCATTGCTGCCATCTTGAATTGTAATGTCAGAAGCGAAAACAATACTTAAAAAATATTCTTTCAAACAATATTAAAATATGTTTTTTTCTTTTTATTATATTTTTAATCATATATTTGAAATTGAATTATTTTAATTAGAAAACGAACAAGCTATATAACAGCTATTGAATTAAGATAGATACAATTTTATTCTATTCCGAAATAAAAGGAAAATTTTCGGTATATTTTACAAGTATACTCTATCAAATGCAAATATTATTTTATTGAAAAATATTTCTATTTTAATATATTTCGGAAGTATTTCTATTATGTATTTGCTCGCTTCTGACGTCAGTAGTCTGAAGAGAGTCATGGTGAGTAGTCAGGAACATTAAGAAAAATTGTACGTAATTCGTTGAATTATTACGCAAATATTTCTAAACTTAACTTCAATCTAAATTTACTTTTGCAAATTGTTTAATTACTATAAAAAAGATAATTTCATTTGTAAGCAGTAACCATCTCTACTATTAAAATTATTCACTATAATTGTCATAATTTTACATGATGAAATTTTTTGACAGTGCACCATCTGATACGGGTTTCATGACACATTTGCATTTTTAAGCTTTAATATACAGAAATTTCTATTCTAAAGATTAAGCGCGTTCAGTTCGAAACGCGATTTCATGGAAATTGATCTTGGCCGCAAGAGAGATTTAGGTCGATCCAGAATCGCGCGAATCACAAACACTTGGAAATCAACCTCGAAGAAGAAGGGAAGTTTCGATTCGCGCTTTTCGCAGCGCGACCGTTTTCCATCGAGAGCCACGCGTGCACAGCAATCGTGGGCGAATGAACGAGCAGAATGAACGGCGGGATACGAAAGATGAGAGCGAGAGAGAGTGTGACAGCGCATAATGAAAGAGCACACACCATGAAATTGTTAAAACGTAAAGTAGAGAATAAACGAGCAATAAAGTGTATCGAGTGATTAAAACCTTATTCGCGGCGGAAACGCGCGACGATCTAGATGCAGAGGCGGAAAATTGTGGAGTTGTGCGAAGAGGACACCAGAGGAAGGGAGAGATACTATCATCGTCTTTTTTTTTAATATATCGTGTGCAATATAATTTATTAGGACCTCAACTTTTCGTACAAGAGATACAAATTTGGCTATTCGATATATCAGTATACATCAATAATAAGTAACAAAATATTCAAAACGTACAAAAGAAATTTTGTACACATTTTTAAAAAATAATTAATCTTTATAAGTAGGGAGGTTATTTTTTTTAACTAAGTTGGTAGATGGGACGCTTAGAACACTCCAAATAATTTTATTTTTATAATTATGTTTTTTACTAGTATATTATGTTACAGTTAAATTTACATTTATTATATCTTTGTGCAAGATAGAGGAATGTAAAAATAATGAATTTTAAAATTTGTGGGTATTTGGGTTTTTTATTTCTTATTTTTTTCCAAATAAAATTTGTAACCCTCTAAGGTTTTTAATTCTTTTGTTGCACATTTGTAATATTTGTTTTAAAATTAAATTCGGGATGAACTCGAAATTTGTGCAGTTACACTTAAAAATTAAAGATGGAGATGCACAAATAAAGAAAGTATTAAATATTTCCAATTTTTTATTTTACTTTCAATTTGGTCTTGTAAGTTTAATAAAGGTGGAAATGCGTGTGAATATTGAAATATATAGTACTTCTAATCGCCTGAAAGGCTATATATATCGATAAAAAAAATATATACAGGGTGGACCATCTGAAGTGATCCAGTCAAATATCTCGAAAACTAGTAGGGATAGAGAAAAATGTTTCGTATGAAAAGTTTAGGGTTACACGGGGGAAGTATGGTACTGACCTTGAAAAATCCTTGGAAGGTCATTTTGAAGGTCATTCAGGGGTCACGATGGTTTTTTTAAATGGAACCCCTAGTTTTTCACCATGGGATGAGAAAGCTGGTTTCAAGCCCTTTACGAAACACTGGTTGTGGTCCACAATCCGCCCACTGGGGTCCGAGTTATGGACCATCAAAGTCATTGATGAACTACTCTTAGCGCTACCCAGGAACAACGACGTGGACGTGGTAGTTCTCTGTTCCCTTCGAGGTGCTTGATTTTTGTGAGTCCCCTTGCCTCTCACATGTGGGGTGCTTGATTTTTGCGACTCTTCAACAGTTTTCGAGAGTCGATACTCATTCATAACTCTGATTGAATCAAATGGAATAATCCAAGAGATTTCCAATAGTAAATCGTTAACCGAACACATGACTGCCACCCATGATCGAGGATCTGGATCTACATACAAGGCAGAGGATGTGGCTCCAACTGGATGGAGCCCCACCCCACTACGCATTGATCGTGAGGCAATACCTCAATCACCATTACCCTGAGAGATGGATCGGACGAGGTGGACCAGTAGCGTGGCCTCCACGCTCACCTGACCTGACATCTCCCGATTTTTTCTTGTGGGGATTCCTGAAAGACGAGGTGTTCGCAGCCCAACCAACAACGAGGGGAGATATGATCGACCGTATCCGCGCTGTTTGTGCGAACATACCCCGATCAGTGCTTTTGGCAACCGTCACAAATTTTCAGCGGAGGCTGGGGTTGTGTATTCAAATGGAGGGGGATAATTTCGAACAATTATTGTAACGGCGTTCAGCACCCCACATGTGAGAGGCAAGGGGACTCACAAAAATCAAGCACCTCGAAGGGAACAGAGAACTACCACGTCCACGTCGTTGTTCCTGGGTAGCGCTAAGAGTAGTTCATCAATGACTTTGATGGTCCATAACTCGGACCCCAGTGGGCGGATTGTGGACCACAACCAGTGTTTCGTAAAGGGCTTGAAACCAGCTTTCTCATCCCATGGTGAAAAACTAGGGGTTTCATTTAAAAAAACCATCGTGACCCCTGAATGACCTTCAAAATGACCTTCCAAGGATTTTTCAAGGTCAGTACCATACTTCCCCCGTGTAACCCTAAACTTTTCATACGAAACATTTTTCTCTATCCCTACTAGTTTTCGAGATATTTGACTGGATCACTTCAGATGGTCCACCCTGTATAATAACTCCGCAAGAAAAGAACGATTAATCTGGAAACATTAAAAATTATCGGTTTTCCTAGAAGGTAAAATATTTCCTGGTAACATATTACGTTAGTTATTCAGATTAGACTTTCCTTGCTTCGCTTTTTTTAAGTGTATTTTACCTATTCTCATCCTTCAGTCTGCCGACTCGTAAGCAAGCTTGAAGACCGATCGCGACGTCGCATCATGTCCGCCAGTTTTTTCTGTACGAGCTGATTCGCCGCCAGCGGTTTTTTAAATTGTTTCCTCTCCAAAGTGTAAGATCTAGGAATGTTCAGGCAAGCTTCTACCGCGCCTAACGCACCCCAGGCGATGCCGTATCGCGCATTGTTTAAGCAACTGAATGGTCCCTTTATCAAGTTCTATTATTAGATATCCTAAGCTACGCGGAATATAATAGTAATTAATGCGATCATCTCGTTTTTTGTAGTTATTAACTTCATTTTTAATATCTATATTTTTAAAATTTTAAACAATAATGATAATCACGGTTATAATAATAATAAATAGCCAATTGTGTGATATAGTAACTAATAGTCAATAATTAAATAAGGTTAAAACTGCCTTGACCAGTATAAAACACTGAGTTTATTGCATTTTCTGGAAAAAAAAGATAAAATCCAAAGAAAAACAAATAAATAAAAACAATATATTTATATTTTTTGACCGTATATTTGACAAACTCAATTAATACTAGAAATTTAACTGCCTATTACGGTCGGAGCTGGATCTTCGTTGCTTTCTAATAATTCAATCTTGAATTACTAATATATACTATACATGTACTTGCATATATACCATATTGTAGTCTTTTCCTAACTGCGCGCCGAATTGTTTTTCCGGACTAAATAAACGCAATTAAAACTACTCTAGTAATTGGGAATTAAATTGACAAGCAATTTAATAATTTGATGCTACTCGGTAGTCTAATGGCTCAGGACGTTCGTACGGTTTACAAGAGATTCGGGTTCAAGTCCCAACCGAGGTAATATTTTTCGCAATAAATTTATTAACAGTTTCAACATATCATCTTTATAATATGATGCTTGATGGTAGCATCAAATTATTAAATTGCTTGTCAATTTAATTCGCGATTACTAGAGTAGTTTTAATTGCGTTTATTTAGTCCGGAAAAACAATTCGGCGCGCAGTTAGAAAAAGACTACAATATGGTATATATGCAAGTACATATATAGTATATAATAGTA
>NW_017299886.1:21623-29820 GCF_001594075.2 Trachymyrmex cornetzi | reverse complement strand
GTTTTTTTAATTTATTTTACGTTGTATATATTGTAAAACGTTATAGTCAATTGATTATTGTTAAAAATAAGAACGTGTGATACAACATTAGTCATAAATATAAAACACCCTTTTGATTTACTACATTTTTTTGGAAAAAGGCCGTAATAAAATCGAAAGGGAAACTAACAAAATGCAAAAACTTATAAAAATAAATATTATTTTTCAATAAAACTGTTTTTTTAATTTATTTTCAGTTAGATGTAGAACATCACTTTGTGGAGGTGCTTTATACTTTTGGTTAAGGATGTATTATATATAAGGTAAGTCCTTCTAGTTTATTGGAAAGACTTACTTTGAGTCCCTGAACGTTCAATACATTTTCCTCTGGCACGATTACGTTGTCCATTAGAATCATGCCGGTGATGGACGTTCTTAGAGAAAACTTCCCTTCAATCTTTAGGGTAGACAACCGATCTCTCGCAGCTTCTCTCTCGATGACGAACCCATGGATCCGATCGTCATCATATTTCGCCCATACTATCAACACGTCGGCGACAGGCGAGTTTGTGATCCTAAACGAGATTCGACAGTCTGATCTTTGCGCTCAATCGTGAAAGGAACGGTGAAAGTACTAACCATGTTTTGCTGCCGTTCAATTTGTAGACCTTTTTATCGGAGTCGTTGTTGCGTAGAGCTCTAAGTTAACGTGCACGTCTATACGAAACCGTGGTCGGACGAGATCAATCGTACACGCACGCATACACGTCTACAAATGCCGCAAGAGACTTTCGACGAAATTACGGGATCGGCTCAGATCAGAGACACCGCGGCGCGTATGATCTTTAATCCGCTTGTCAGTGTCCGAAACGCCGCCGCCGTCAACCGCGATTCCCAGGTTCAGAAAGCCAATAGGGAGAAAGATCGAGGGCCCGTGGAGGGAGTTGTAGTGACACGAAAATTCATTCGTTCGTTAGTCGAGCAAGCGTGAACATCGAAGGTATAACTCGTGATTTTGTATATTCGTGAACTTATACAGTGAGACGTTATGCGTGGGTGATCGCGACTCAGGGACTCCCAAGGCGACGTCGCGAACCGTCCGACCACAGAACGTTAGTGACTCAGGGTGACGCGACAACACCCCCAGGCGTTGTCTAAAGAGCGATCCAGGGACTCGAGTTCCCCTAGGCGAAATCGCTTAATTCGATACGCGAGTAATTCCATATCCGATCGACCATAAATGTGTGATTCGATTTTGTACTTGGTTAAGATAAAAATAAATTCAGTATACGAAACTACAGTGAGATGTTAGTGTTGTCTCCCTGATCTACATAACAGTATGGTGCCTCCTGTGAGGTCTATGACCTAAACAAGAATCCACTGAAGTATTCAGAAGCGATCATCCTACAGACCAATCGAAGGCGGACAGTCGAGAGTGTCGAGACGTCGCAAGGAACGAGTTATCGGTCAAAGTAAGTCATTCGGTCATTTGCTCATTTAAACCGCAAATAATGGCGGACAAAGTCAAGATATTAATTCAGAGACGGACATCGTTGAAGTCCCAGATTACAGCTCTAAATAATACCCTCGACAAAGGCAGGTTTGATAAAGTGTATTTAAATTTACGGATGAAGCGTTTAACCGACGTATACCATGCGTTCGAGGAGAATAACGACGAGCTTGTAGTCCTCGATCCGAACGAAGGACATAACGAGGAATTCGCGAACGTACAGGAGCGTTATTTTTCCTTAGCGGCGAGAGTCGAGAATCTTTTACGTCCGGAAAATGACTCGGAAGCAAGCACCCGCAGATCGTTAGATGAGGAACGAATCAACGGAAACGGCCACGCGACATTAATTAAGAAACGGCGGCTCAAACTACCCGAAACTTCGCTGCCGACGTTCGACGGTAAATACGAGAGTTGGCTATCTTTCAAAAATGCTTTCAATAACATGATAGGATCTCAATCGGATCTATCCGATGTAGATAAGCTACAGTATTTGAAATCGGCGTTAACGGGCGAAGCTGCCAATAAATTAAAAATTCTAGCGATAGACGGTACGAATTACGCGAAGGCATGGCAGGTGCTCGAGAGAGCGGACGAGGTGAAGAGAATCTTAATCTCGCGGCATATCTCATCGATCTTAAATTTACCAGTGCTGGAGAAAGAAACCACGAGCGGCTTATCAAAGCTCGCGGACGACGCGCAGCAGCACGTCGCGTCATTAGGCGCGCTAGGAGTAAATTTCGGGTCGGAAATAATGGTCAGCGTTTTAGAAAATAAGCTACCGAAAAACACGCTAGAGAGATGGGAAACGACTCTCGATAGAGACACTTTTCCCATAGTTGACGAGATGTACGAATTTCTGTACAAGTCCGCGGTATGCGCGTCAAAATGCGAGAAAACTAAAAGATTAGACACAGATAAGATAAAGGGCGAACCCCCAGCAAAAAAGAAGCGCTTTAGCGCTTCGAATCAGGCATTTGTACTTAATACGTCGCGTAATTGCATACTGTGTAAAACTAGTAAACATCCGCTATATTTATGCGCGAAATTTAAGCAGTTGTCCGTGCCCAAGCGCATCGAGGCAATAAAGAGCGCGAAATTATGTTATAACTGTTTGCGTTCACATCGAGGCAACGTGTGCAAATTCTCTAATTGCACTATTTGCCAAAAACGGCACACTCTTACACATGGATAATTACGTGAAAGGCTTCGAATCCAATACGAAGAGAACTGAATCGGTTCAGACAGAATGACAATTAGAGAACAACGACGCGCGAGTAACGAGCCTCTCAACTTTAAATATTGCTGCGCCACAATTAATGACAACTGCGCTAGTGTATATTCGCGATAATAGACATAAGCTAATCAAGTGCCGCGCGTTATTAGACACGGGCGCCACGGCGAATTTCGTTTCTGAATCGATCACGAAATGTTTAAATATTAACGTAAATACACATTCTTCAGCGATCAGCGCCATTAACGGAACGAGCACCGAAACAAAGGGCATAACTCAAATTACGGTACATTCTACTTATGAAGGTTTCTCCAAACGTTTAACGTGTCTAACGATACCGGCGATTGCTGATTTGGTTCCGTCCGAAGTTTTTCCGCGCGATTCGGTTAAATTACCGCCAAATATCAAATTGGCGGATCCGGAGTTTCATTTGCCACGCTCGGTCGACTTATTAATTGGTTCGGTAGCAACATTATCGTTATTCATGATCGGGCAAATTGTTCTTTCACAAAAGGATTACGAATTGTACCTGCAAAAGACGCGACTAGGTTGGGTAGTGGCCGGAGGCGCGTCGTCGCGAGAACCATCAAAGAAGCCGACGTGTTACACCGCGAATTTGAATGATCTAATGTCGAAGTTCTGGACAATTGAAGAAGTTACAATAGACAAGGTCGTGTCCGACGAAGAACGAGAATGCGAAGCACACTTTCTAGAGACGGTCTCACGTAGCAGCGACGGTCGGTACACAGTTCGTTTACCATTTCGCAATACAAAGGATCGTTTAGGTGATTCTCGGAGCATCGCGCTTAAGCGTTTATCATCTCTGGAGCGTAGGTTGAACGCGAACGCGACATTAAAATCGGACTACAAGCAGGTATTGGACGAATACTTAAAACTAAAACATATGACGTTGATAGAGAATCCCGACGAAGACGGTTATTATTTACCACACCACGCGGTAATTAAAGAATCAAGTGACACGACGAAAGTGAGAATTGTTTTCGATGCCTCGGCAAGGACAAATAACGGAACATCTCTAAATGACTTATTAATGACAGGTCCCACCATTCAGCCCGGCATAATTACACATTTAATTCGATTCCGAACGTATAACTATGTCATCACGGCAGACATCGAAAAGATGTATCGGCAAGTATTATTACACGAGGATGATCGCCGCTACCAACGTATCCTTTGGCGACGTGACGGAATGGTGGCGACTTTCCAGCTGAATACCCTCACTTTCGGCGTGTCTTCTTCGCCGTTTTTAGCGATTCGCACACTTCAAAAACTAGCAGACGACGAAATATCTACATATCCGACGGCGGCTAAAGTTATCAAATCTCATCTATACGTAGACGATTTGCTTACCGGAGCAGAAACTATCGATGAGACTCGTACCCTAAGAGATGAATTAATCGCATTATTAGCGCGAGGCGGCTTCACCATTCGACAATGGGCGTCTAATGACGAGAGCGTGGTGAACGATCTAGCGTCCCACGCGTTGCGCGCCAATTTCACATTAAACGTAGACCGCGCAGTAAAGACGCTTGGCATTACGTGGAACACTCGCGATGATAAAATATGTTATTCGACGAATCCGATAAAATTTTCTGACAAAATTACGAAAAGAATTCTACTTTCTGAAATCGCGAAAATTTTTGACCCGTTAGGCTTACTCGGTCCAATAATTTTATATGCCAAAAGGTTGATACAGGACGTATGGCGATGTGCGTTGCATTGGGACGAATCGATTCCGCAAAGCATACATACAAAATGGTCAACCTTTACGAAACAATGGGAGCAAATAAGCACGATTTCTTTTGATCGAAAATTATTTGTAGAAGATTGCTGCGAAATTCAACTTCACGGGTTTTGCGACGCGAGCATCGGAGGATACGGAGCGTGCATTTACGTGCGATCGAGCGGAAAACAAGGCAAAACGAGCGTCAAGTTAGTGAGCGCTAAATCGCGAGTCGCCCCGTTGAAAACTGTTACCATACCGCGACTTGAATTGTGCGGAGCGCTGTTATTGGCGCAACTGTTTCACGAGACCGAAAAGGCGTTAGATCGAGTCATTCATAGAAATGTTTTCTGGTGCGACTCCACTATAGTCTTACACTGGTTAAAAACATCCCCGCATTTATTGAAAACGTATGTAGCAAATCGCGTAGTTAAAATACAAGAGCTCACGGATTCGAATGAATGGCGGCATGTTCGAACAGAGGATAATCCCGCGGATGCGATTTCTCGAGGGCAGTTACCTCTCGAATTCTCACGAAATCAAACATGGTTCACCGGCCCCTCGTGGTTAAAGAATAATGAGTCAGAATGGCCGAACGAAGCCATATATATAAAAGAGATACCTGAATTAAAAAGAGACGCTTGCTTAATATCTATAAGTAACAAATTTGACATATTCGATAGATTCTCCTCGTATAACAAACTGCTCCGAGTGGTTGCGTACTGTCTTCGCGCTCGTAGGCCTAGAAAATTCTCCGAGCCGTTGCACATTGAGGAAATTAATGAAGCCGAGATTCGGGTTTTAAAATTATTGCAAAGCGACCGATTTGAAAGCGAAATCAAAATATTAAACAAGGGTATAAAAAATAAAAGTAAATTTGCGAATTTAACCCCATTTTTGGATGAAAACGGGTTAGTGCGTGTCGGGGGTCGCCTTCGGATGTCAAATCTCACGACCGATCAAAAACATCCGATATTAATTCCTAGTCGGCACCGAGTAACAGACTGTATCATCCGAGAAGTACACGAAGGACATTATCATTCGGGTATACAAACGACTTTGTACATTCTCCGTCAAAAATTTTGGCTGCCAGATGGCCGTAATCAGGTGCGAAGAGTCATCCGTTCGTGTATGCGCTGTTTCCGGTTCAATGCTAATGCAGTCGAATATAAGATGGGGAATCTTCCGGCAACTCGTGTGCGCGCGGCCATACCGTTCACCCACACCGGGGTCGATTTTTGTGGACCATTCTATATCAAAGAAAGAAAATTCCGCAATAGGTCTAAGGTCAAAGTTTACGTCTGTGTCTTCGTGTGCTTAACGATAAAGGCAATACATTTAGAACTCGTGAGTGATTTGACTTCTGAGGGTTTCCTGGGAGCGTTACGCAGATTCGTTGCTCGGCGCGGAGTACCGGAACATATGCATTCGGATAATGGCACTAACTTCATAGGAGCCAACAATGAACTAAAGGAATTATATGCCTTACTGAATTCCAGAGATCATAAAAAACTGGTAAATCGATTCGCGAACGAACATCGTTTAGAGTGGCATTTCATTCCACCGGTCGCGCCTCATTTCGGAGGGTTATGGGAGTCCTCCGTAAAGCTTTTCAAGCATCACTTCAAACGGGTTGTGGGAGATTCTCTGTTCACATTTGAGCAATTAAACACATTTATCGTCGAAGTCGAGGGTATACTAAACTCCCGACCAATCACCTCTATTTCTTCAGACCCGAATGACTTACTAGCCTTAACCCCGGCTCATTGTTTAATTGGCAAACCTATAACGTCTCTGCCGGAGGGCAATTTGTTATCGGTTTCAGATAATCGGCTCTCCACGTGGCAACACATATCAAAGGTGCGACAGGACTTCTGGGCGCGTTGGAGCCTGGAGTACCTAAACGAACTACAGAAACGCGCCAAATGGAACAAGGACGGATTGGTACTTAATATCGGAGATGTCGTACTGGTTAAAGACAAGTCTCTACCATGCATTCAATGGGCGTTAGGCAAGGTTACGGCAATACATCCAGGCGAAGACAAGGTGGTACGCGTAGCCACCATCAAGACCGCAGCCGGAGAGTTTAAGAGACCAGTAAAATTATTGTGTCCACTTCCAGTCGAGCGATAATTATGCGATGACGATGCGCCTTATTATACCATCATATGCGAATTTATATAATAACATAAGAAACGGAACGACACTTGTTCGGTACACCCTCTCAACGGGGGGAGTTTGTTGCGTAGAGCTCTAAGTTAACGTGCACGTCTATACGAAACCGTGGTCGGACGAGATCAATCGTACACGCACGCATACACGTCTACAAATGCCGCAAGAGACTTTCGACGAAATTACGGGATCGGCTCAGATCAGAGACACCGCGGCGCGTATGATCTTTAATCCGCTTGTCAGTGTCCGAAACGCCGCCGCCGTCAACCGCGATTCCCAGGTTCAGAAAGCCAATAGGGAGAAAGATCGAGGGCCCGTGGAGGGAGTTGTAGTGACACGAAAATTCATTCGTTCGTTAGTCGAGCAAGCGTGAACATCGAAGGTATAACTCGTGATTTTGTATATTCGTGAACTTATACAGTGAGACGTTATGCGTGGGTGATCGCGACTCAGGGACTCCCAAGGCGACGTCGCGAACCGTCCGACCACAGAACGTTAGTGACTCAGGGTGACGCGACAACACCCCCAGGCGTTGTCTAAAGAGCGATCCAGGGACTCGAGTTCCCCTAGGCGAAATCGCTTAATTCGATACGCGAGTAATTCCATATCCGATCGACCATAAATGTGTGATTCGATTTTGTACTTGGTTAAGATAAAAATAAATTCAGTATACGAAACTACAGTGAGATGTTAGTGTTGTCTCCCTGATCTACATAACATTATGGTGCCTCCTGTGAGGTCCTGGGTCACTACCATGATTGGGCTCCGTCAAGCCAAAACAACCAATCTTTTCTCCGGAAACTGAAATACACTTTGAAAGCTATCGTCCACAACTCCAACGGTAATCGTCATTCAATCAATTTTACTAGCAAACTTATACAATTGTATTAATTAATCTAATTGTCGATCTAATTTTCATAAGTAATGTAAAAATTAAATATTTTATTTCCGCTTTGTTTCTTATAGTTATCGAAAATAAATACCCAGTAAACAAGAAACGTTCCAAAACATTTCAGTAACGTTGCAGCAACGTTGTAACGTTACTGAAACGTTTCAAAACGTTACTGTTTCTTGTTTAGTGGGTAATTATGTATAATTCTAGAACCTGGTAATTTTTTAATATAATTTAGAATAATAGTTTTATATACAATTTAGAATAGTTATAAATTATCTTGTATCTAAATAATCTATGATTTTCACAACAATAGAGAAATTTTTACGTATATTGTTAGAGATAAAAGATTTATAATAATTTAATATTTACAACTTCAAATCGTTGATGACTATATGGTTTATATATAAAAGATCATATTAATTAGTCAGTCAAGCAAACAATATGTGAGGTATATTCTTCAACTATGATTGATCCTTCATCACGATAACTATTATTATTATTAATTCTACAATTATTATTATTTAATAATAATTGCTAATTATATGTTTTCATTAAAACTTGCGTTGTTTTTATGCTCCTCTTTTCAATAATATTAATTTATTCTCAAAGCTATTGTATTAATTATATACTAATTATACGATTTAGAAATTAGAGAACGTAATACTA
>NW_017299886.1:19324-21572 GCF_001594075.2 Trachymyrmex cornetzi | reverse complement strand
TTCTTTTTGAGCATCGCTGCCGAACATGTAGATCGCACCGATCGAAAGAGAGGATTGCACCGAGAACGCCGATCGATACCCGCTATCGATTTTCTCAATTTCCCTGGCGAGGAGCCCGTAAGCCACTGAGGATACTCCGGCGCCGCCATAGCCCTTCATGGTGCAGCCCAACACCCCGAGCTGTCCCATCTGCTTTACGATCTCCCGATCGAAGTGTTCCTTTCGATTCGCTTCGATCACGTTCGGCAGGACCTGCTCCTGGCAGTAGGAACGAAACTGATCTCTTATCAGGATTTCGTCCTGTGTCAATTGCGACTCTAGATCGAACGGATCCTCCCAATTGAAGGCGGCTGACCCACGAAATTCAATACAAATTTCAATAAAAATTTCCAATAAAAGATCGATCGAAATTATACGCTGTTTGAATTAATTTTTAAGATGACCCTGATGATAACTATATTAAAGTTTATGTATTCTGATTTAAAGTTGTGTAAAAGTGAAATGCAAATATTTCGAAAAAAAAAATTGTAAAACACATTTTTATTTAACAATACAATAAAATGTATTGACAATTTTACGGTTTAACTAATTTTTATATTTATATTAAACACATTTACGTCAATTTGTGTATGACAACTTTAATGTTTATCAATGCGCATACTGAGAGTATTCAATCAAATTCATTGTTAGAAAACAAGATTTCTTTTTAGTTTCTTTATTAGAAAACTGCCATCTTCAAAAAGTTAAGAAGTATTTTTCAGAAATCTTCATAAATTTAAATTAAAAATTTTTTAAACAATATGGGAAATATATTATGAATTTTTTAATCAGAAGATTGAATATTCTTTTACAAATTTCTTTTCTTACAACCTTCAGTACAGACGTTGTGTAATATTACAAGATATAAGGAACAGTCTATTTACTATTATAAATGCTAATAAATATTTAAATGACATATTTACATAATATTTAAATGTCAAGGAACTAATTATGAATTTCTTATCGTAAATATTGGAGGATACAAACATGAAGAAGTTGTAATAACTATAAAGCTATATATTTTAATTGTAATGTTCAATTTGTATGACAATGTAGAATTTACTGAAGAAGATTATATTAAAGGCCGAAATGTTTGGAACTATCTGAAATTATTTTATGCTGTGATTTTAATTTATAATAATAATAAATGAATAAAGCCTCGGTAGTCTAAAGGCTCAGGACGCTCGCACGGTATGCAACGGACTACAGATTCAATTTGCAACATATGCTGTATCGCAAATGTCGTGTCGTCGACGTTTGCTGTGTACATTCTCTCTCGATAAAACGGTTTTAAAAGTTGCGTCCCGAAATTTGGGACTCATTGTATAAGTTATGATGAGCACAGGTAACCTAACCACACAAACGATGCTTATTCATCCATCATAAATGGGTCACGTGACCAAACTCGATGTTTTATTGGCTTGGATTACGATTACGGATCGCAAAAATAGAGAGCCGTCTATTCTGTAATCTACAATCCGGATCCGAAACTGCCTTGTCTTGATTGGCTGAGTTCCGATCCGCGATCCGCAATCCCAATCCGATCCGCGTTCGCAATCCGTAGTGTGATACGGGCTTTACGTCTCGCTCAGAGCGTGGCGGAGGCAGAAATCTCTGATCAATATTTAAGGACGAATATGACAAATTCTGATATACGATTACATGATCTAACGAAGAGTGCTAAAGTCCACAACGGATTTCCAAAGGATACGCCTCGTGGAATTTACGCGACACAAACGGCCGGTTCTCAACAATAATCTCTGCATGTGGCTTGCCATGTTGACTAACGACTGATGATAGCGACGAAACACTGACTTTGTTAATCTCGTTAAAAAATCCTCTTATCGGCCGTCTCTTAAGGCGTTCGCACCGATTGAAAGTTCTAACAAGTGTTTTGACATAAATATTTATTCAATGACTTTCGATAAACATGTTTCGACCAAGCAGCAGCTGACGACTAGTCAGCTGATCTGCTGATATCGAGGGCATCGTGGACTTTACACAGCAATATGATTGGCTCAACAGAAATTCGGAGGCAAGTTCGAATAGTAGGGGAGGCCAAGCGGGGATTTTGGGATTTACTCGAGCGCGTCAGAATAACATAAAGGGGGAAAGCTTGCACCCTAATAAGTACCCCCACCACATATTAAACCTCTATATAGAGCCGGGGGTCCAGGGGAGCCCGTCAAATTAGTATCTAACTCGAGCG
>NW_017299886.1:16058-18872 GCF_001594075.2 Trachymyrmex cornetzi | reverse complement strand
TATACATATAGGTACGTAAAAAATAAATTAATAAATTTAGAGAATATCAATTGAGGCGGGGAGCGATTTTATGCTCTAAAGATGACATTGTTTTGTCACTAAAAAAAGTGTTTTTTATTGCTTTTACTTAAAAATATCTTTAAGTGAAGAATCTATTGATATATACTACTAATATTAAATATATATATCGATATCGGTGCATAGTCTTTTTTTAGAAATATTATATTTTAACCTTCCCCCTAAATATATATTTGCATCTTCAGTAGATATAACTAATCTGCGGATCTCAAACTTACTTCGAATTTATCATGAATTTAATTTTAAAGTAAACATTACTGTTAGAGTGCGACTAGGGCAGGACAGGTACTCGAGTACGATTCTATACGAGATACAAATTTATTAAAAGGCGTTAGCAAGCCATAAGAAAAAGAAAGTCCACCATTACAAGTACAGTGTGATAAAAACCCTAATAACACACTTTATCCGGAATACATCTTGAGGATGTCCTTAGGATGTTCAAAGGACATACGGACGTCCTTTGGACGTCCTCAGGACGTCCCCTGGAAGTCTGTGTTGTTAGGGAAGGTAACACAAATATATAAACTTTACGCAGTGAGATTACAAGCGCCACACGGCGAAGTGATACACTAAAACTAAAGAATAAAATGGCTGGTTATCGATGGTTGGTCGATAGATTGAAGAGCGGGAAGTTGAATCTCCAACAATTACAAATACAGAACACTCTCTTCAAAATGTAATTAAGAGGGGGGGTTGTGCCACTCTATATTTTGTCACAAATACATATTTTTAATTATAAATTCATTATGATATATTTGATATAATGTCATGAAATTAATTTCAAATTGTGTAACTTAAATTGTAATGAAATTTAAGAACATTTCTAACAATGTAATTATATTTAATACATTTCTAACAGTAATTATATTTAATACATTGTGTATGAGTTATATACATATATGTAATGTTATAAATATCCAGATATACATATAAACACACACGCACACCTCAAAAAGACATTAGACATTAACATTTTACATATTTTGATTTTGAATGATTAACCAATTGATTTAATTCATTATTCTGTGTATAAAAATATTAAAGTACAACTGTTAAAAATAGTTCATGAAACATTTATATCTGAATAAAGTGTAATATAAAAAGTCAAAGCTTGAGCGGACTTTTGGCTAAAGAGTCGCTCTTATCTCGTATTGATCGATACGACGCAGAAAACTGGAGCGCATCAAGGTAAATTTGATTTTATGTTATTATAAAATATGAAAGTGATTCGGCGTGTGGAACAAAATCGCATTTTCCCGCGTATTTTCTACATGGTGGGGGAGATCAATGGCTGATTGACCGACCGAGATTTTCGTTGCCGCGACTCGCCTAAATCACAATATAAATATTATAACAGTATACAGCATGCATTATATACGAATCAAATATTGATTTATCACCTGCAACCTTGGAAAGTGGACGCATGTACCCTAAGAAAAGTGGACCTTGCTATGTAGTTCATATCCACTTTGTCAGGAGGCAATAGTGCGCGGCAGGTGTTTTGCTGGATTCACACTTCATCCGATGTGCGTCGTACGACGCTCTGGAACCAATCAGAAAACAGGATTCCGATGGATTTTGGTTCGTATTACCCTGTTTTCTGATTGGTTGCAGAGCGTCGTACGACACAAATCGGATGCAATGTGAATCCAGCATTACAAGCGTTACGTGGGCTTTTTTTCCAATTTCCGCTCCTATTTGCAAGAAAATAGATGTTTCGGTATCCGTTATTATTTTGCCAAACCAATCACGTCATGTTTTCGCATTTGCTCTTCTTACCAGCGCTACGAGAGCTTTTTCCGAATTCCGCTTCTATTTGCCAGAAAATGGATGTTTTCGGTATCTGATATAATTTTAATCTTTAAGAATTTAATCTTTAAACGCTCTTTTCTCGAAACATTGTTTTTTTCGGTTGACGCGCGATTTCAGAAAAACTAACCGACCCATTTAAAAAATTCTTGCGGCGTTGTATTGGTAGATTGATTAGCTACCGCGTAAACTAGAATAAAGCGGTTTCACTAAAAATAAAATTTTTTGTCCAACTTTTTTGATTGAAATAAAAGTGTTTTTTCGCATCACGTTCTAAAAACACGTGTCAACTCGCGAATTTTCAATATTTTTTAATAATTCCAATTTACGCGATAATCACGCAAATAAATTTTAAGAAAAAATTTTGTTTTTTATTTCTGGCTATTAGTTCTCGAGATATCGTGTCAACCATTTCGTCATCTCATTTTTTTAACTCTGCGACTCTCAACTAATTTCGTGGAATTTTGAAATTAAGATACTGCTGTAAAAATTTTTTTCATATATTGACATGTGTATTAATAATGTGAAAATACGTGAAAAATTAGAATCGTACGTCTTATAGTTTTCTATAAGTAAAATTCCAAAAAAACCTTATTTTTAGTGTGGTTACAAGAATGTACTCTTAACCAGCGTACCATAAGGTGAAGGTAATTAAATTTCACCAGATATTTTAATAAATTTTATAATCGCAATTTAACAATTAAAAGTAAATAAGATTCATTTATTGTTAATATTACATTCCGTTTATAAATATTAAAGTAACCATTGATTCAATAAAATTTGTATTATACGTATATTTTCAACGTTACCGTACACTTTATCGCGTATTATTAATTTTTTAATTATGCTACTACGTAATAATATTATTTTTATTGCATTTTGAATTGCAATGATAATTGTACCATGTTTAATATACCAAAATTACTC
>NW_017299886.1:14677-15959 GCF_001594075.2 Trachymyrmex cornetzi | reverse complement strand
AATGTTCTTTGTTCATCGAATGTAAACAAGGATGAATGATGCATCATGCACTCATAATCTATAAGGTACTTACGAAACAGTATGTAACATAGAGAAATTCAAATTTAATCCTATGGTTACAACTTTCAAAATTTCTATATATTTTTCTCAAAATTATATTGACGACTGAAAGAGAAGACGTTTTCTCATCAACTATGGTACATACTATTTTGTTCCAATTCACTACAGAAAACAACACGACGACATAAACCAATACAGCATATTCGCTCGATTTGTGTCGACAGACACAATAATTGGACTGCTCTATAGGGCGCTGAGATTAAAATTAATCATGACTCTGATGATACGTATTCAAAATAATTAACACCCCAACCAAGCTGAAAAATATTAAACAAATCCTCTTATAATGTAATAAATAATATAATACTTATAATAATGCTAGTTTTAAACATAAAATCTCGATTTTTGTTATAACAATCTGAAATTTATTACGATTGTTATGACAAAATCCGAGATTTTGGTTTTAAATAAAATGCATTTATTTATATACGCGCGCACACATCCTATTCATATCAAACCATAATCAAACAAAATTTCTCATGTATTATTCCAAGAAAAGAAGGTCTGTTATTTACCTGCGTAAAAGTTATCCTAACAGATAAAATTGTGCCATACATCTGAAAGAAAGTATGCTATCATTGTATTTAATGAAAACGGTTTTGTTAACACTTTCGCTCAGAAAGCGGGCGATCTGTCGGAATACCTCCATTGATCGGGACCCCGCGACAAAAGTGTACACATTATATGTGGAGAGCCTTTAGTATTAAAAATTTTATTTTACGCCCGACAGCATGAACGACGCCATATTGACATGTTTTTGAAAGAAAGGGATTGTCCCATAAAACAATATAATTATAATTTATTTGTAAACCATTTTTAATTATCCTTTCCATATCATTTACTACGTTTACACGGTACGCTTTACGCCGAAGTTGTAACATCGATGTTATGAAACTGGACAATCATAGCTATTCCTCTGAAGAATGGAATGACTGTGATTGACCAGTTTCATAACATCTATGTTATAACTTCGATTTAAAGTGTGCCGTGTAAACGTAGTCATAGGCTTTATAGGTATCAATATACTACCATTACTAATTATGTTTAAATATACATCATTTGACAAAATCAGTGTTACCAACGCTTGGCATATGGCTGTACGGGGTTTGACGTAACATGTATTATAAGGAGCACTATAAATTACTTGGATATAGGCAGCGTT
>NW_017299886.1:11703-12399 GCF_001594075.2 Trachymyrmex cornetzi | reverse complement strand
ACACTACGCAACAAAATTATCGCAACAAAATTTTTCATCGAAATTTTGCTATTTTTCAAATGCGCATAACTCGGTCATTTTCATCGTATCAAGACGATTTTTTTTTCATTTTATAGGTAATTATCTGTACTTTAAGAAAAACTTGATGTGAAATTAAGTGCAAGTCGATGCCGCATCTCCATGTTTTGATAAAACCCAAGCATTTTTTTTCTTAAAAAATTTGACTGTTTGACGCGGTACCTGGATCACCCCGATTTTTCTTCGAAAATACCACATAGACCATTGTAAAGCGCACTTTTCAACATACAATTTGAAAAAAATTCGAGTCTCTACGATTTTTTTTGACCGAGTAATGTCATTTTAAAGTTATTCGGGCGTTTTTAACGAATATCGCGATAGAGTCAAATGCCAAAACCTCATTATGGGGAAGGATATGTATTGAACATTAATTTTATTATGCAGAGTGAATACTAATAAAAAAATACAGAAAAGCACAGGATATTTTATTTTCTTACTAAAAATGCCTCTGCTTACTGAAATTCAATCTGCTCTAATTGTGGCCCTGCTAGAGGCGGGATTGAGTCAGAGCGCCGTAGCAATAAGAATGGGTATTAATCGCTCGACGGTATCGACTGTTTTTAGTCGGTACCAAGAAACAGATTCTTATCGTCGGAGGCCAAGGTCGACCTAGGGTAA
>NW_017299886.1:10497-11591 GCF_001594075.2 Trachymyrmex cornetzi | reverse complement strand
GATAAGAAGACGCCTTCACGAAAGAGGTTTAAGATCACGAATTCGTGCTAGAGTACCCATGTTGACAACAGTGCATCGGCGAACTCGTCTATGTTACGCCCGTAATCATCGAAACTGGACGGCCAGACAGTGAAGAAATGTGTTGTTTACAGACGAATCTCGATTTTGTCTGTTTGGGAATGATGCTAGGATCCGAATTTGGCGACGTAGACGAGAGCATTTTGAAGCGATCATCCAACTCGAGCGTTCAGTGGAGGATCTGTCATGGTATGGGGTTGAATATCAATGAACCATCGAACAGATCTAGTGATTCTCCAACCAGGATTCACAGCGGTACGTTACATAAACGAAGTTTTGCGTCCTTGCGTGATTTCAATACGTCGACGAATAGGCCGTGATTTCATCTTGATGCAGGATAATGCACTTCCCCATGTTCCGAGGGTAACTCGTGAGTACTTGGCAGTAAACAATATACAGTTACTGCCTCATCCATCTAACAGCCCAGACCTCAATTCTATTGAGCATGTATGGGACATGATGAGTAGGAGATTACGTAACTTGGAGAGGCCTTTTGCTAATCTGCAAGAGCTTGAGAGAGCTCTACATGAAATCTGGCACGAGATACCTCAAGATTCAATCAGAGCATGTATTATGCAAGAACGTTTAGGAGAGGTTATCCGACGCCGAGATGGCAATACACGGTATTGAATATCTCTAACACTTTACCGCTCTGGCATTAGGCAAATAGGGTTTGGAGTCAGAAAATTCTGTAGAAGTAACGAGCCACGGGGTCCCTAATTCGACAAATGGTTTACATAATCGGTCCTTTTCAGAGCCAAAATGATGCGTAAAGTCCGACCAGCAACCTCCTCGCGATACGTATCGGGTAATGCTAATGCTGGCGGTTAAAAATGCCTGAATAACTTCAAAATGGCATTACTTGGTCAAAAAAAATCGTAGAGACTCGAATTTTTTTCAAATTGTTTGTGAAAAGACCACTTTACGATGGTCTATGTGGTATTTTCGAAAAAAAATCGGGGCGATCCAGGTAGCGCGTCAAACAATCAAATTTTTTAAGAAAAAAAATGCTTGGG
>NW_017299886.1:9543-10336 GCF_001594075.2 Trachymyrmex cornetzi | reverse complement strand
TTCGATTGGGCAAAAGTTAGTGCGCACCAGTGCGCACTCAGTTCACACCAACACTGGACGAGTTCCATGGGTTGCACTGAATAGTGCAAGTTCAAAAGAATACGCCAAGATTTTCAGTGCTAAAGCTGAAACTCATTTTTGTTCACTTTGAAGCAATGTTCAACAAAATGTTACAAAACCACAGTAAAAGATATTAAGAGTAGGGACAAGACCCCGTTTTCAATTCAACTGCGCAGATTTGCTTGTCCCTATGTATATCCTTAACTGTGATAAAACGTGCACTGAACTGGCACCGTCAAAATATCTCGTGCCACTTAGTGCGCACTGAGTGCGCACTACGCGAGTGTCGTGCGATCAAATGAACACGTGACACTAGCCAAGTGTTCATTGGCACTGCCAATCGAACACGCTCTTGACACTGAGTGCAGCCAGTGCACCCCAATCGAAAACGCTATAAGTTATGCGCATTTGAAAAATAGGAAAATTTCGATGAAAAATTTTGTTGTGATAATTTTGTTGCGTAGGGTATATATACAGGTTGGGGTAGTAACTCTCTCCACTTAGAATATTTCCGCTATCCCTAGAGATATGAAATGATATATTTATTGAATTTGTATATAGCATCAAGAGGGGTACAATATACTAGTAGTAGTTTTTCTATGAGTGGAGGCGTTCGGAGATTTCTAGATCACCTCCATTTTTTTAAATGGAATTGTATGATCTTTTTTTACACAATATGATTCCTCTAATTATTCTGCATATAAAAGTATTAAGGTAGTGATATCAAAAAGCT
>NW_017299886.1:9141-9391 GCF_001594075.2 Trachymyrmex cornetzi | reverse complement strand
ATGAATCAATTGATGGAAAGAACCCAATGAGAAATGACAATAAAATCGAGATGTCGAATAGACGTCAATTCGACGTCAATTTGATGACTTCGATGTCGAATCAACATCGATTCGATATCGACTCTATTGTCATTTCTCACTGTGAAAACACATAGCTGCTTATTTAAAAAATTATTCTTTTTACATACATATTTATTTTAAAGCAACTATGTGTTTTTCATCCATCAATTAATTCATCTCATTATTCTGT
>NW_017299886.1:5384-8842 GCF_001594075.2 Trachymyrmex cornetzi | reverse complement strand
GACATACCCAGCAGATAAAATTATATCCATAGTAGAAATGTCCCAAGCCAAATTTTAACTCTCTCTGTTTTATTTGCAACATAAACTGCCAAATCTAATTGAAATAAATAATTTAATAAGCGTTAAATATGTACTATTATTCTTGACAGTTCGGATACTTGCATAAATTTTATCAAAAGGAGTAAATTTAAGACATTATTATAAAACGTTAATTATGATACTTTGTCGCAGATATTAAGGCTACGCTGTCTAGTCGCAGCGGCCGTGTTGAAATCGTGACGTCAGAACCAGGGAATGACACATTAATTTGTAACAATTAATGAAACCATAAAATATGTATTACAGGCAATATGAGTCGACACTGGTTATTAATCAGCGCAATTTTTGTTAATACTAAAAATATAAACCTTAACTTTGAACGTTTGAGTCTTTATCTGCAATCTTTCCCCCTAGCGCAACGATTGGAATATTACATGACAAAATGATATCTCCAACGTTTTTCCTCTCAAAAAATGAACCGTTTACTGTTGTGAGGTAAGTCGTTGTACTAGGGGGTCGATTCTGTATCTTCAATCAAGGTGAAAATTAAAAAAGTGAGCAAGTTTACTAGGTATTGACCAATGAAATTATCAATATTCTAGTAAATATTCACTCACTTTTATAATTTTCACCTCGTTTCAAGATACAGAATCGATCCCTAGTAGGAAAGATTGCTGATGAAGACTCAAACTATGAGTGGAAACGTTCAAAGTTAAGGTTTATATTTTTAATATTAAGAAAAATTGCGCTAATTGATAACCAGCGTCGACTCCTATTGCCTGTAATACATATTTTATGGTTTTATTAATTGTTTTAATTAAAGGAGTCTATAAAAACTTATTAGTTTTTCATTAATTTGAAATTTATCATATTAATTTATGTTGCACGCCATTTTTAAATAAAGACAATTTGATGAAACAAAATGAGCAGATCGCTTTAAAACACTTGTAAAAATCGATGAAAAATGTCCTGTCCTCCCAGGACAGTAAATGGTCGTAAAAGGCACGTAAAATGAACCTATATTCGGGCAGTAACAAATGGTTTGATAGATGTTGAAACGAGTAAAATGTACGTTTTTACGTATAAAATTCCAAGATAACTTTAGTTCTCATCGATAATTACGACTTTGAGAAGTACGAGACAAGTCACATTTTCACAAACAAACAATAACGAAATGGTATGCAATATAAATTTCGTCATCAAAACGTCACTTTTCCACGCCTACAAATTTAGCCATTTATCGTGGTGCGGTGATGTAACACTACGCTGTAAATGCCATGGCACATAGAAAAACTTAAGACTTAAGACTTAAGCAGTAACGAAATCAACATGTTGGATTCGCTATTGCTTACGTATGGTCTTACGGTCTCTATTGTGATTGGTCGATTCGCTTACTGCTTAAGTCTTACGCCTTAAGATTTTTTATGTGCCATGGCCTTAACTACGTTGAATGTATGACTATCGGTTTCGCCAGACCGCCGTCTGAGGGTCCGCGCACAAATGAATAATTTTGTTTCATAGTGTTAAACATGTCGAGTTTCGTGCCAACAAAACAGTATTTGCGGGGAATTTTACTGCACTACTTTATTGAAAAAAAATCTGCTGCTAAAGGACACAAAATTCTTGTTGAGACTTACGGCGACCATACTCTGTCGGAAACAACATGCAGAGATTGGTTTAGACGCTTCAAAAATAATGATTTTGATGTTGAAGATAAAGGACGCTCTGGCGTACCGAAAAAGTTTGAAGACGAAGAATTGGAGGTATTACTGCATGAAGACTCATGTCAGATGCTAGCTGAACTTGCAGAATCATTAGGAGTTGATCACACAACAGTTTCGAAACGTTGGAAATTATTAGGAATGATTCAAAAGCAAGGACATTGGGTGCCGTACAAGTTGAAGCCGAGAGAGAGTTGAACGGCGTCTTTTCACGTGTGAACAGCTGCTTCAACGGCAGAAAAGGAAAGGGTTTTTGCATCGTATCGTGATTGGCGATGAAAAGTGGATTCACTACGTAACCTTAAGCGTAGAAGATCGTGGGGTAAGCCATGCATTAACAACATCGGCAAAGCCGAATATCCATGGTTCGAAGCTTCTGCTTTGCATTTGGTGGGATCGGCTGGGTGTAGTTTATTATGAGCTGCTCAAACCGAACGAAACCATTACGAGAGCTCGCTATCGACTACAATTGATGCATTTGAGCCGAGCATTGAAGGAAAAACGACTACTATACGAGCAGAGACACGATAAAGTAATTTTGCAGCATGACAACGCACGGTCACATGTTGCACAACCGGTGAAAACCTATTTGGAAACGCTTAAATGGGAAGTCCTACTCTACACGCCGTATTCACCAGATATTGCCCCTTCCGATTATCACCTGTTCTGATCGATGGCACATGGGCTGGCTGAGCAGCACTTTCATTCTTATGATGATGCTAAAAAATGAGTCGACTCTTGGATAGCCTCAAAAGATGTGTCGTTTTTCCGACGTGGAATTCAAATATTGCCAGATAGATGGGAAAAAGTAGTGGCTAGCGATGAACAATACTTTCAGTGACATGTTTTTTACGACTTTTTAAAAATAAAGCATTACTTTTCACGAAAAATCAGCTAGAACTTATTCAAGGTCCCAATATAAAATAATATATGAAAAATCCTTAATTTTATGACAATTATTTTATCATAGTATTACAAATATTATAATAGTATATCGAGCACTATACTATAAAGATAAAGTTTTATTTCTACACAAACCTTCAAACAAATATATCTTCGTGCATAACAGGAAGAACATTATTTACAGTGCCGAAAAGGAAAAGAATCTTTGTGTGTGTGCATTGTCTTTCGATTTACTAACATATTTCGATAGAGTCTGTACAACTGCCAATAAAGCAAACTTATTTTCAGATTGTAAGAACAATATCGCTGTTTCCGCATCAGAAATGGGTGAATGGAATGAGCTGATGTATTTGAAGGATTCCGTTGCTCTTTCATCCTGTTTATTATTTTTCTTACATACCAAGCAAAAGACTTTTTAATCTATTTCTTATATCGCTATAAATCTTTGTACAATAATTAAGAAGGTTACAATTGTATAATTGTGATTACCTTTGAATCAGATGTTTATTGCATATTTATTTGCACATTTGATAATAATTGTATATTTGTACTAACAATGGATAATTAAATAACTTAATTAAGAGAACTATCGATAAGTATTTAAAAAAATATTTTCCTTTAAATTTTAATACTTTCTACTCTAATTATTAGTTTCTCTATATCAGCATTAGAATCCTATACAGTAGGTATATAGGGCCGGTTCTAAGCCACGTGGCTAGAGGGGTGCGCGGGGTGCGGGGGATACTCGTAGGCGAGGGGAATCGTAGCGCGGAGATTCTTCGGTGGTGGGGGTAT
>NW_017299886.1:486-5209 GCF_001594075.2 Trachymyrmex cornetzi | reverse complement strand
AATAAAATATATAGGTCATAAAATATACATATAACATTTTATAGTAAAATATCTAATTTACGTTTGTTATTTGTAGCAAATCTGTTTAACACTGCTTTTTTACTAATTTCAATATCTCTATTAACGTGTAATAATGCAAGCCCCAAAAGTCTCTCTTCACTCATACGATTTCGTAACCAGGTTTTTAAACGCCAAAGGGCTGAAAAGCTTCGTTCACTAGAAGCGACACTTATTGGGAGACAGAGCAATATTTTAAGTAGTGTTTTGCAACTAGGATAAATTTCTTCATCACACTTAGCATAAACATCTTGTAAAGATTTCAACTGATTATCATTTTCTCGAATCCATTTTGCTCTCCACATAGTCACTTCAGATTTAAAACAAATTTCTGAATTTAAAGGATTACATTCGATTAATATTGAAAAGTATTTTGACCATAACTCTGACAATGCTGCATTTAAATCAGCCGTTTCCATTTCCACTAAATATTGCGGAATTAATACGTATAACTTAAATGCATTAGTAGTATTTTGATCGAATCGCGTTTTTATATCTAATATTACTTCGTCAAGCATAGGAATGAATGTACTTATGCGATAATATTCTTCAGGTGTATTTGCAGAATAATTCGGTCTGTTTTTCTGATTATCTACAAGCCTAGGAATTTGTAAATTAATATTTAAAGTACTACTTAAGTCTTTCTTAAGTTTTTTTCCAAATATCACTGAATTCAGCCTCAGCATTTTCCCTGTTGCTTTTTCAAATATTAAGAAGATCTTTAATATAACTTCCAGCCAAATTAAGATTTAATGATTTCTTTTGAAACATATTACTTAGTATTATAGTTTTTGAAAAAATATATGTAATGCATTGAAGAGAAATTAAAAATTGGCTAGTTAGCATTGAATTTATAAGAAGACCAGCCTTTGTTGACGATATCGTGTCATTCCAAGTTCTTATGTTTTTTAAAGTATCTACGATAAGGCATAGATTATGCTCGAAATACAAAGAACTATCATGCCTCTCGACCCAACGGGTGTCACATAGTTTACTTAATTTGGATTTTAAAATGTTTTTCAAAACATAACTTCTTTTAGCTGATGCGTGAAAAAATGCAATAACTTCCCTCATTATTCCAAAACAGTTTCTTATAAATTGTCCTTCTAAACATTTCGACAAAGAAAGATTTAATGAATGGTTATAACAAGGTACTCTTACAGCGAGATTGGCCGATTTTTGAATTTCACTAATAGCACCTCGCAACTGTGATGTCATAACATTACAAGTATCTGTACAAATGCCAATGCAATCCTTTACATTAATATTATTCATTTCCAAAACATGTATAACAGATCTACCTAACTTAATACCATCAATTTTTGGTTCGGCTGATGCAACTAATTCTGTTCCAAAACTTATATAATGCAAATCGAAAAATCCTATAAAATCTCTTACTTTTGAATTATAAATGTATCGAATCACAACACTCATTTGAGATATTGTAGATATGTCTGTAGTTTCATCAAATAAAATAGAATAAAATTTTGAATAATTAAGGAAACTTTTTATGTTATGCATAATTTCCTCACCGCAACATTTTATAAGCGAATTTTGTGTCGTTTTGGAAATATAAGTAGCTTTAGAACTTGCATTTTTTAAATGATTTTCTAGTATTTTATCCCCAGCTCGAATTCGTAACTTCAAAATTTCTCGAAAATTCCCTTCGTTAGCTATTGATGTGGTATTTGAGGTATCTAATAAGATACCATCGTCTCTATGACCTCTGAAAGCTATATTTTGCCTTCCTAATGTTATTACAGTATCAATTATTGGCAATAATCTTTGACGATTTTCATTAATTTGGGCAAGACGAGTTTCAGATAAAATATTTTGTATTTCAAGTTGGGGCTTGTCATATAAGTTTAAAAATAACTTTGCTGATTCAACTGAATTTATATGATATTTGTTATTTTGATGTTTCTGTAACAAACCGTTTTTGCCTAAGAGTTTTGAAAAAGTTATAAGTGGCTTTGAAACTAACATACCAGATTCTATTTGATATCTATTTTCACCTACTTTATTAGATGCAAAAAGCGAGCAATATTTGCAATATACACCTTTCATTGACGGAGAATACACTAACCACGAATATTTATCTAAATGCGATTGATTTAAGTACCTCTTCACAACTTTCCCTTGCTTGTTATGCTCGGAAAAAGGAAAAACATAATTTTTTGGTGAACAAAATGGATTTTCTAGAAGCCGCTTCTTGACAAAATCAGTAATATTAGATTTTTCCTTATATCGTCCAATATCATAATACTCATTAGTACAATCAATAAAATCTTCTTCATGTGAAACTGTTGAAGTATAAGGTTTCTCAGATGTAGATGGACTATTAATTTGCAATGTGGAATTAGTACAAAAGTCATCATGTACAACTGAAGCCATTGAAGATTCGTTAGATACAGAAGTAGAGGAAATAACTGAAGAAGGAATATTGGATTCTGTTTTACCAGATTTTATATAAAAATCTAACGTTTTTTGTCGCTTGAAAGAATTCATTTCCTAAATAAACAGAAAAAAATTTAATTTAATTCTTTAATCATTTAATTTATTTGTCATTTAATGCTAAAATAAATATATATTTAATATTCTAGCAAACACAGATATATAAAAAACAAAATAATCAACAGATATATAATTTACACGGTTGTGCAACATTTAACTTAAACATATATAGATCTAACATTTGTTATATAATATATGTTATATATTTTAGTTATAAAATATTGGTATTGTAGCTGCTAAAGCTAATCAAGCTCCTCTAACACCCCGCGATAACGATATCAATACTTCATAATTGCACTTTATAACCTATTACTTCTCATCTCTAGCTGTAAATATAATATATGTTATATCTATGAGTGAGAAATTTTACAACTGACATGTATGTACGTTATATGACATGTACGAGTATATAATAATATGTATATGTAAATTACATGTTACAAGTTATATATCCGTGTTTGCTACGATAATTATTACTACTTACCTGTGTTTTTGATAGATAATATAAGCTCAATATTGTAATATTTTTGTGGCTAATGAGGAAAATAGTGAAACACGAATAGATAATTTATATTCTCTGATATATATCTCTGAATGAACTTCGACATATACTTAATGTTAGCATCAACAAGAGTCTGTTATAAACAGAATATCAATGTTCATTTGTCAAAAGAGGATCAGTCACTTTTGAAGATAGAAACTTACTATTACAATTGTGATGTTGAATTATTCAATTTTTCAACTTCAAAATTGCAAATTGCAATACCCCTGTTGCGATATTTATATAATAAAATAATATATAATTCGCGCGAAATATTTTGAACGAGTAATACGAGTATCAAGTTTGATTGGTTAATTAGCTCCAACCATCTATGAATATTGCCTTTAACTTTTATCCTATTTCATCTCATACATCATGGTGTTATAAAGTCCCTATACTCCCTATGCATAGAGTCTGGCCACAGAGACTTGAGAGAGGACATATAACTGCTTTTTTCTTGTAACAGCAAAATGCCTTCCGCACTACCGCCCTCTGAAGAAGTAGATGTCAACTACGAAACAATATCCACTTTTTTAGACGCTTCTGATGGAAATAAATCGCTGAAATCGTCAAAACCTTTACTAATTTGATACATTTTAGTTATTCCAGCGACTTCAGCGATTTATTTCCATCAGGAGCGCCGTAAAAAGATGGATGTTGTTATGTAGTTGACATCTATATCTTCAGAGGGCGGTTGTGCGCACATTTTGCGGTTACAGGAAAAAGGTTCTCATGTTCTCTCTCAGGTTTCTTTCTGGCAGTCTGGCCCATGGTGGAAGGGTTATCTTTCCACCATGGTCTGGCCTGGCTATTCGAGAATTACACGTGATTGGTGCCACGTGACTTATATCTACATTTAATGGTGACACCAATACTTTGTTCACCCAACGCGAACAAGCGGAAAATAAAAGCTGTAGCACAGACTTCAATATTAATTTACTTACTTTTTGGAATATATAAAGGAATCTATTTTTATACTTAGAAGATTCTTAAAATAAAAAATATTTTTGGAATATCAAAATTATGATTCAGTATTTTAGAAATATTAAAAGTATATATAACCTTTTGCTATTATAACCTTTTGCTAAAAATAATAAAAATTTTTAAAAAAGGAAACCCCCAAAGGGGGGGGCCCTGGCCCCCCTGTCCCCCCCCCCCCTGAATCCGCCCCTGGGAATAGCAGTAAGATTTTGAGGACTGCAGTCACGTACAAGACAACAAAAAACATCACAAAAAAAGGAAATATTTCCATGAACAAAAAACAATACAATAAACAAACAATTATAGAACGAAAAGTGTTACAAAGGGTATATGCTCCAATCGTTTTTCGACCAAGATATAGTGTAATGTAATTTTGGGAGGATCCCGTTTGCCTACAGTTCTGATTGTACACACCACTCATCAACTGATGCCTAGTAATTTTTTACTGTTTTGCCAATGTGATTATTTTATTTTTAAATTGGCCAATCAGCGATACATGTGTGCAATATGCGATGTGTGCAATCGGAGCCCTCCCGTAATTTTTCTATAGAAACAATATTTATTAATTATTTTAAATACCTAAATACAACCAAGTTTCATAATTATTGAGAGTAGGTAGGTATAGTAGGC
>NW_017299886.1:0-420 GCF_001594075.2 Trachymyrmex cornetzi | reverse complement strand
TGGCGGCGGCCCACGGCGGCAGCGGCGGCGGCGCATAGTGGGCGGAAAGGCTCCTTTTGTGGACAAAATTCGACCGGCGCTCTAATTCTTAACCGATTTTAAAGTTTTTTTTTTAATTTGTTCGAAATTGAATGAACTATAAGCCTGTTGTGCGTAAATTTTGATTACCGTCCGAATTAGGAATGGCCGATCCAATAAAATGAGCAAAAAATACGATAGCGAATGAATTCGTAACAAATCGTGCAAGTATTTACGCAAAAATGTTATTATGTGTTTGCGTATGTATTGCACATCGAAAATAATAAATCTGTAATTTGAATAAAAAAATGGCGGATGTGAAAAAATGAAGGAAAATTCAATAAATAACAGAATTTTCATGAAAATATGTCCAAAAATAAGGGAAGTTCTTTTCTGTCATTA
>NW_017299885.1:163374-163987 GCF_001594075.2 Trachymyrmex cornetzi | reverse complement strand
TATGTTCATTTTGAATCACCCTGTATACGAAAAACGATTCGTCGTTTGACGTCAATTTGACGTCAATCAACAAAGCATTTTTTGCTGGGTATGAGTCTTAATATTTGCTTATACAGTATTAAGGTACATATCTGTTTGAGATTTTCTATGCTTACATGTACAGGGTGTTACAGATACATACTAGGCAGTACAATGGGTTGCGCGGCAAATTTTGCATGGGTAAGCGCCCGGGGGTAGGCGCTTAACCTATGCAAAATTGCCGTGCAACCCGTCGTACTGCCTAATATGTATCTGTAACACCCTGTACATATATTTTGGAAAAGAAATTCAAGCAATTTTTGATATTATATTATTTGTGCACTAAACTCCTTCCTTTACAACTTATACCGGAAAGTTATGTAGGTACATCCATTTGGACCTGTTCGAATATGGGTTGGTAAATGACTTTGAAGTGCCTTTTGTTCTATAAAAATCCACTTATTTAAAGGAACAACTTCATATGCTTGATACAAAGAAGAGAATGATAAGGTTTCAAAACATTTTAAAATATAAGAGTAGTAAAGCTATGGGGATTCTAACCCAGAGGCAATGAGGGGGTGCAGGGCGGGGGGGG
>NW_017299885.1:150768-152699 GCF_001594075.2 Trachymyrmex cornetzi | reverse complement strand
CGCCCCGCACCCCCCTCATTGCCCCTGGGTTAGAATCCCCATAGCTTTACTACTTATAAGAAACGATTTTAGTATCCATTTCAAACAAAATATATTTAATTTGACCAAATATAGGATACTCTTCACTAAATCCACATAATAAAATCATTCCCGGTTTGTAATGAGTACCTAATACGTCAGCCCATTTTAAAACATGAATTTCATCGACAAATTTGTTGGGCAAAATATGAAAAAAATCATTAAAATTTTCTCTCAACTCTATTAGTACGAATGATTTTTCCAGATGATACTATAATTTTGGATTCCAAACCCTTTTGAGCAAGAAGACGATGACAAAATTTCAATTGAGCTTTTTGAGCTAATGTCTCAGGCAAGTTTTTGTTGCAACAATTAGCAGCAGCGTATCGTATGGATGATCTATGTTTTGCCTCAAACCGCCAGCATAACATAAACAATAAAGGCCCGATTTCTTCACAACATTCATCATACTGAAGCATATTGTGATGTTTCGGTTTTAAAATCTCATTAGGAAACAACTTCAAATATAAAGAATGATGTTCAGTTATTAAGCCTTTAAGAAATATCTTATCATTATGTCGTACAATTGGAGAAAGTAGAATGTTGACAATTTCAACAATGACTTCATAAAAAAGCCACAGTTGCTTATCTTCAGCTGTAATGTAATCTTCAATCATAAGACCAAAGTACCTCACAAAACACAGTATCTCAGCAGCTGTAAATGGAAAACTTCTTTTTTAGAGGTTTTTTATTTCAAGAATACCTGGCCTGTTTGATGCCTCACAATAGCCGTAATCAAATCCCTGAATCCTATTATTTAACTCATCAATAGTGAAGCGTTTTAGTTGAATTAATTTCAGAATCAATAAACACATATCATAATTCCATGATCCTTCATCGAGATCATGCATTAAGTCATAGGCAACATTTTCAGTACAGTGGAACGCCAAAAGATCATTCCATATATAATAAGATTTTATACTTGTGTTGCTGACGTCATTTATGGCAATATCTGCAGCATAATTTTGTCGATTCCTCAGAAGAAATGGATTAGCTTTAGTTTGAGCATGAGCCATAGTTTTGTGAACTTTGCATCTTCGACAACAATAGTTTGCATTGAAGGAAGTAGTAAATCCCAAGACATTATGAATACCTTCATTATCACCTAAAAATACAGCAAGCGCAAAATGAACTTGAGTTTCTGTGCCATCTATTATCACAGTAATTCCTTCAGTTTCAAGATACTGCAATTCATGTAGAGTGCGACGAAATAATTCACTATTTCCAAAATATTTATCTTGTGCATACACAATTTGAGCTGTGAAAATATTTTCTAAAGCAGGTCTGCCTTCAGGTGGTAGACAAGGTAAAAAATAGTACAAACCACTTATCTTATTAACATTGTTATGAGGAGAGCAACTATCTCCGAGTTCAAACTCATCATAGTAGCATCCAATAGGAAGTACAAGTTTATCAAGAAACCTGGGTTTGATTTTTTCTTTCCATAGTTTTGCTTGAATTAAATTTTCAATGATAGAGCCATCCGATCTTTCTAGTTTATTCGTATACGATAAAATTTTATTAAAGACACCTGGTAATTCCAAAAATGCACGTAATACTGAACGCATGGGAATAAATTGACCATAAAGATCAGTTGACTCCATGGACACAGATCCATGTAAATGTTTTGAATTTAAAGAATGACCTACAATAAAAGCTTCAGGTTTAATGTAAGCACTACATTCTATAAAACTTTTAAATCTGCAATATTCTGTTTCGAGCCCAGAGTACATGTTTTTTAAACTATAAAACAAGTGCCGCACTTCTTGAAGAGTTGTATCCTTTTGGGCTGGATTTTGAACCATATCAATTACTTTATTTTCAAGTATATCCAAGTAGCCACCACTACGTAG
>NW_017299885.1:148663-148996 GCF_001594075.2 Trachymyrmex cornetzi | reverse complement strand
TGGACGAAGGGGTCCAGTTGAATGGCCTCCTTGCTCACCAGATCTGACGTCGCCTGATTTCTTTTTATGGGGATACTTGAAAAATGTCGTTTTTGCTGAACGACCAACCACAAGAGATGTTTTTATGGACCGCATTCATAGAGCTTGTGCAGCCATTCCTAGAGCTACCCTGCTTAGAACTGTGGATAGTTTTCAAAACAGATTGCAGTTATGCCTCGAAACCAACGGAGGTAATTTGGAACAATTACTCCGTGGGTAATTCATTTAAATTACAGTGTCAGTGAGAGGCAAGGGGACTCACGATAATCAAGCACCCCGACGTGAGAGGCAAGG
>NW_017299885.1:145780-148236 GCF_001594075.2 Trachymyrmex cornetzi | reverse complement strand
TCAAGCATTATGCACATTTGTGTTACCCAGAAAACCACGTCATTTCAGAAAAAGTACACCAGATCGTTTTTCAGGCATTTGACCTTCATTTTTTACCTTTCCAAGGTCGCAAAAACAATTTTTTCACAAGACAAGTTTGATGTAAAATTTTCCGCTCTTTCGAAAACCGCAGTCAAAAATAGGGTGTCCCATTTAAAAAAACCATCGTAACCTTGAAATAATCTTCAAAATTGACCTCAAGGTCAAAACCAATGATACAATTAAATGACCCCCTCTGCCCTGGTCAACTTTTATCTAAACCATTTTTTTGTAGATACCGTAATTTGGAAGATATTCGGGTCCATAGATTAAAATGACTCACCCTGTATATTATATTATTTTCATTACACCTACTTATATTATATTCATTACCTGACAACAAAGAATAATCCATATTTGTATAATTTTCGTTCTTTATGTAAAGTTTTGTATTTTTTCTGTATTCTATTAGTACAATGTTTCTCGGTATTTTAAGTAAAAGTATGACTATGTATATATTACACTGAAATATACTACCTATTGGAACGCGCGCTGGCGCTAGTTTCACGATCCGACAAAGAGGATCTCGAATGCTATCTCTCTCCTTGTCCTTTTTTACTACAATATTGTCAAAAGTTTAATTTTTACAGATTAGGTTATGCGCTGAATCGTCTCTCGTGAGTGATAAGTGTCATATTAATAGCGTTTTTCACTGGCAGAGCGCTAGTGCGCACTCAGTGCACTTTAATGTCGTTGGCATAATTAGAAGTTATGCTCATAAACTTAATCAAATTTAATTACCTAAAAAATGAAATATCAATGTCTGGTCTCCAAACTTGCTTGCAATTTTTAATGCAACAGTATTTCACCATATCTAAATATTAAACAATAATAATTGAGATTCAACATACATTTGACATTTGACATGCTACATATATTATTAATTTTAACTTTTCCCGATACTATACATGCCCCACTACTATTTACTGCACAGTATAATTGTGCAGTATAACTTCGAAAAGGACAAAGATACCACTTGAAATGCTCTCTCTCGGACTGCTAACAAAGGCGCATTCCAGTAGGTATTATATTTCAGTGATATATTTAGGCGAGAGGTTTACCCCCATTTTGCATTCACTAACCGACCGATCAAAGTTTTAGTGGCTGAAAATGATTGGATTCGATTCCTCATATTTTTTATTTTTCTACGAAAAAGCATCTATATACACTTTATTTGTTTAAGCGATAATTCAAAAGTTATTAACAATTTTTTATCTAAAAAATCTAAACTTTGAACAAAAATTCCGAAAAAATTCTGTAAGCTTAATTGGGTCAAAATGAACATTTCTTAGAAGATACTAAGGTTCAATAAGTATAAAACAATATCAATAATAAAGGGCACAGAACCATTATGATATATATATATGTAATAAACAATTTAAATACAATTTAAATACAAAAATGAGACGTTTCGACTACGTTTGAGTCATTTTCAATGTACGGATTAATCAAAAGGAATAAATAAATTACATTGTCAGATCGTCACTATAACGTTTCAAATATACGGATTAAACAAAGAAATAAATAAATTAAATAGTAAGATCGTAAAAACGAATACATTGGTTGTAATATAATAACTCTCTATAAATATGAAAATGTATAAGTCCCGCATTAAAGGCCGCAATCCATATAAATGTGTATAACATGTAAATCGACTATAACATTATGTCGCAAAATCATCTTGTCTTTTTATTTGTCCAATTGGTATCATATTGAGGTTGTAAAAGAATTTAACTCCAAGAAAAAAATATATATGTACAAAAATTCAATCCTACAATCTGTAAAATAATCTCATACTTATGTCAAGCAAAATTAGAAATAAAAATTAAAATACCTTATAAATTGGAAACAATATATCCAGTAAACCATGACTATACAGTGATCACTATCAAATATAATTTCGATGTAACTGTGTCTGATTAAAATATTTTGCATTTGTGTGCGCAACGAGTCGTGATCGTGTCAAGTACTGTACTGGTAGAATGTACGAGAAAAGATAGGAACCGTTACAGAATTAGGAACTGGAGAGGGAATGTATCATATTCGTATAAGCATCGGGTAATGACTCTGTATCCTTTTGTCTGTTTATGCCATGTGTTTGTTTCTTAATATGTACCATTTCCGAAATTAAACGCTTTCCGTAAGAAGGCTCTACATCAAGTATTTTCACATTCTTCCATTCGAAGTCATGATTTTTTTCAATTCTATGATTCGTAATTACAGATGAAGATTTCGACCCTTTATTAATGTCAGACACGTGTTCTTTAACTCTTGTTCTTAATTGCCTCTTAGTCTGGCCTACGTAACTCGCATCACAATTCTCGCAAGATATTTTATATACGACATTTTGATTATATGTAAGTTCTAATTTATCTTTA
>NW_017299885.1:142024-145725 GCF_001594075.2 Trachymyrmex cornetzi | reverse complement strand
TTTATAATCTACCATATTAGCAATAGGCTTAAACTTCTCGGAAATAGAACTGACGTACGGAATAGCAAAAAATCTCTCTGGTAAAACATTAATATTCTTAACATGAATGTTATTAAAATGATATTTAATTCTATTTTGAATTATTGAAAAGATAAATTGAATAGGGTATCCATTATTTAAAAATATATTTATCGCATCAATTAAATTGTTCTGTTGAAATTTTGGATGGCACAAACGAATTATTTTGTCTATTACCCCATAAATAACCCCTCTTTTATGACAGATAGGATGTTGAGAATGGAAATTAAGGAATCTACCAGAAAAAATGGCTTTTCGGTAGCCATCAAATATTAAGTTATTATTGTCCACGATAATTAAAATATCCAAAAAGCTAATTTTTCCATCTTTGCCAACTTCCATAGTAAATTGTAATCTAGTGTGTAATGAGTTAAAAATATTAAGAATGTCATCAATGCTATCGGAAGGAGCTGTCAAAATAATATCATCAACGTATCGATAATAAAATTGTAACTGAACCGGCAATAATCCAATCGTAATTTCTTCGAAATCCTGCATCACCATGTCCGCTACTATGGGTGATAGAGGGGATCCCATAGGGGTATCAAAAATCTGTTTGTAAAAGACACCGTTAAAAACAAAAATTGTAGAATTTAATATTAATCTGAATGCAATTATGAATTCATCTAATATAATTCTCGTCCCTATGGAAATAGAGTCCCACCTTTTAACAACACTATCAGATGCCAAGTCTATAGGTATGTTAGTGAACAGGGAAATAACATCCAATGAGACTAGTGATGAATTCGGTTCCAGTTTAATATTTCTCAATTTATCAATTAAATCACTACTGTTTTTTTATATAACTCAGAGGTTTCGTTATAGAATCATTAATGATCTTGTGTAAATAAAGTGATAAATTGTATAATGGACTATTCACTGATGATACTATAATTCGAAGAGGGTAATTAATCTTATGAATTTTTGTCAATCCATACGCCCTTGGAGTATTGCCGTCAGTGTTAAGTAAATTTTTATATATAGCGTCATCGATAAAACCTTTCTTTTTCCATCTAACTAAAATATCACGTAAATCATTGATAATTTTCCTTGTTGGATCTTTGAACATTTCTTGTCTCTTAGACTTTTTTGATAAAATCAATAGTTCTCGAGATAAAAAATGTCAAATCTTGAAAAATGTCTACATTTACGATTTTTTTTCTCACAAACTAATCATCCAATCAGTATGAATAAAAAACGAAAATATTCGGCCAATCTTAAACTATAACGAGAATTTTTTTATTTTGATCCGTACTGTTATTGACCGTGAAAACTTTATTAGAATGAGACTCTGAAGGCGCGTCCGCGGCGCGTGAGCGGTCTCGACGCGACGCCGCCGAGTCGTTAATAGTATCGTAGCTAGGCACAGTGCTTGCTTGAAAGTTGAAATATCTACACTAGAATATAGACTTAAATAAAACACAAATGTTGAATATTGTTATCGACCTTTTATTCATTAAGATCATCTTTATTATCATTATCATCATCTTTATTCATACATTTATTTGAATACCTACAAATCGAACAACATTTCAAATCCGAAGCCAAACAAGAGCATGTTATAGCCAAACAAGGAGACTTTCCGCTACAGAAGCAAAAATATTTTTATAATAATTCCATTGCCGAGTCACCGTCAAAGTAATTTGGAAATAAAATATTATTTTCTTGTAACCAACCATATTCAGGTGGTTTTAATAATTCAATACATGACAGAGGTGCTTGCATCCATTCATTGATCTGCCATTTAGCTCGAAGAATATGTTGCATGTCACGATGGAGGTAATTTATCTATCCAACAATTTTTCTCAATAGCTAAATTAAATCGTAATAAATTAATACAATTACGAGTAGCCATAGATTTATTATTTGGATCATATATAGCACCAAATAATATACTGACTGAATGTAAAGCATTTTCGGCAGATAAAATATCAGCTACTTGTTGAAGTTCCTCATTACTTAACTTTTCCAAAGATAAATATGCTGTTTTCTCACCTATTCCGAAAATTGCACTTGTTGTGTCACAGCCTGTTAGTGCATGGAGATTTAAAATAGACAAACATTTAGTGAAGCCGAGTAAATTTCCGATAACAAAAACTGGACTATATCAATGATGATTAACACGTACTGATATTTTGCCAGTATACAACCATAGTTGAGGTTCTGATTTGAAGTTGTGGTAATGTGCTAAAAGTAAAATGAACACATCTGTATCCGGAGACTCTATAATAATAGTTTGATTTTTTGGTCCACGTTCTTGAATTTTTTGAACATGAAAAATAAGGCGTATATCTGCATCTATATGGTTACAATGAAAATCAGAATCAATATAAACAGATTCATTAGTTATAACATAAGTATCTTGACGAGGTAAAAACCCTTCGGCTAGAAACCTTATCATTTTTTTGCATTGTAGCGCATTTACGAATGTTATCTTTTATATAACAGCGAATAAAATTTGTGAACGCAGATTTAGTTTCACTATTAGCGAAAATTTTTTTGAAATCTCCGATCAGACGTCCACCATGAACATCGACTTTATGTATTTGATCATTACCATATCGTGTTCTTTCTTCTTGTTTCGGATTTGGAGAAATATCATCGCGATCAAAAACTAAATAAATTTCTTTCGCATATGTTAAACGTTGTATTAGCCGTTCCATGATTTTAAATCCTACTCATTAAATGATTTAATATTTTTTATATTTAGCGATTTTGCAGCTCTGATATTCCATCGATAATAACAGTAATGTTTTCTGATGCAGGATGTTCATACCCAGGTAGCAAGCTACGTCATTTTGACGTCATTTTGACGTTAAATGACGTCTTTTTGGACGTCAAATGACGTCATTTTGACGTCAGCTTGCTACCAGGGTAGATTTTGAAATTGCTAACTTTTTTTCTATAATATGCATTAAGTCTGATTTAGTTGTCGTTCTTCTGAATCCATCAGGTTTAAATAAGGAACAGGGAATATTTGTTAATGGTTGACTTAAAAGCACTGCCAAATCAATGTCTTTTCGGTTCATGCTGACAGCGAAAGCTCTTCAACACAATTTCGGGTTTAATAACTTTAGAGACATTTTTTCCATTTATTTTCATGATTGTAGGTTTCACTAAATCATTGACCATTTTCAAATTGTTTCGCGTCACCGGATCTTAAAATCCTACCTCCTTGATTGACGGATTTCCTTGAAACCTACTCTCTACAAAATGAAATAGCTTCTTACGACCATTTGATAAAGCATTCAACAAACTTATCAGCGATTTCAGTTGTAGCCATCAGTCCACTACTTATATTTATTAAAATATCAGATCTTGTTTTAGGAGAAAAAGGATCAGTCATGAGACTTCGTACATAATTTAATATTTTTAATACATCTTCTTCATCTCTCTTCAATGCAGTTGATCGTTCGCCTTCATGTTCATACTCTTCGTATGAATTATTTTGTTTATTCGAATTGCTTCGTAATAACATTATCTTAGAAAACTTGCCAAGAATATTTTGAATTACAGTCCAGCGAAGTACAGCAAAATCTTTGCGTGTTAATCCTATTATACCACTGCCCATGTACGATTTTAAAACTGGGCCAACATCGGGCCAATGTCGGCTGCCAACTTCC
>NW_017299885.1:139663-139975 GCF_001594075.2 Trachymyrmex cornetzi | reverse complement strand
AGTATCAGGCTGCTCCTCGCCCTGATGAAGTGGACTGCAAGGTTCACGAAACGTTGGCATTCCAAGAATGGATTTGACACGGAGAAAACCCGCGAAACACAAGATTGTAATATAGGAAACACCCGTGAAAGCCTCAAGAATATTATTAAATTTCAGTGTTGGGTAGACATTGGTCACCGACATCGCCCCAACGTTAGACGCCGATGTCGAGCCGATGTTGATAAAATATCAAAATGATAAGATAGGCCCAACGTTAAAAGCCAGTGTCGAACCGACACTAATCACCGACATCGGCCCAATGTTAAAAGCCAG
>NW_017299885.1:138117-138690 GCF_001594075.2 Trachymyrmex cornetzi | reverse complement strand
GTTGGCAGCATGTCGGCAACCGGCGGTCACGCCAATCACGGCTCGACGTCGGCCCAACGTATATTAGCCAAACCTTACTCACTGACGAAGCTCGGGCCAACGTTGGCAGCATGATAAAAATACAAGGGTATGCTCATCAATTGTCTAAAACTCGTTCAGCTTGCGCATGTCCTTGCCTACGTCATATTCGGGTACGCGTTGATTGGTCGGTTCTGATTCGGGTGCAATCGGTGGTATCGGTCGTAATTTATCATGGTGTCCATGGCGTAGTGCACGTTGTTATCGGTAGAAGTTAATGTTAAAAATATTTTCACGATGACCTGCATAGTGAAAGGATGCGGCAATTATATGAAAAAAAACAAAAAAAACTGAGGGAAGTAAAATTAAATATTTTACCTTTCCAAAACAATCTGAAATTGCTGAACAGTGGCGTAAGCCACTCGTTGTGACGTAAACAAGGACAAAAATCTGATTGGTCATGCGCATGAGCATACCCTTGTCATTTTATCATGGTTGGCAGTACGTCGGCAACCGGTTGTCACACCAATCTCGGCGCGACGAAGGAATGCCTTT
>NW_017299885.1:120739-137582 GCF_001594075.2 Trachymyrmex cornetzi | reverse complement strand
CGATTAATGACTGTCGGTTTGCCGTGAATTCGCCAACGTCGGCCCAACGTTCAACATCGGGTGAGAGTCGGCAAACCTTACCTGGGTGGTGTTAGATTTTGTATCTTTAATTACAGTCATTTTTTTAACACCCATGTTACTCTATAAGCTTCGAAACGGTCCAGCCGAAAAATTAACCGAAAATTGCGCACTTAAAAATTCTGTCTCTACTTCCTTCGGGAGATGAAGCATTTCTATTGCGTAAAGTGTAGCCCACCGAGAGTAATTATATTTATCACATGCGAAAAAATATGATAACATTGCTATTAATGTATTGAGATGTAATTGCCAGTTTAATTCACGATCAGCGCGAATAAATTGTAAAAGTATTTGCAAACTTTGTAAACAATCATCCCAAATTTGAAATGTAGGTGATTCGTCACGCCTTTTTTCCCGATAGTTATTGAATGTTGTTATTATCTTTTCTATTTGTTCAAACAAATTATTCAAAGAATTCTTTGAACATATCTTATTATGAGACGCAAATATTTGTTTAAACTTATTACATTTTTCGGATAAGTTACATATTAAATCATTGTTACTTTCTGATATGTATTCGAAAAAATCTTCAAACATTAAAAGTGATAAAACTTCGTAGCATAAGGACCCTTTACAGTACGATGAAATTGTTTGCCATCAAGCATTCGATCTACTGTATTACTTGCATACGCCTGATTCGAGTAATATATCAAGTATACCACAATCATCCCAGTTTTTAATTTCTTGATATAAAATCGCATAAAGTGTGAAAATCACCAAGACGGAGAACCAATGTTGGAAATTTTTCTGAATTAGCAAATTTTACAGGTCTCTTTATTGGTTTATTAAACATTAAAAGTTTTAGCATAGCGGTGTTATCAGAAGGCAATGATTTTTCAGCTTATCTTGGTATTTGAGGTATTTGCAGTTCAATGTTCTGAGAGATAGGTACTGGTTGACTTTGAAATAAAACACGAGCCATGGTATGGTAAGAATGTTTTCCGTCTATCATTTCTGCGTTAATATCAACATTATCATCACCTTCTTGAATAAATTTTCCGCCTTTTTGCACATGTAATATCTCTGAAGGCACATATACTGTTTTAATGTTTTTTGCTAATTCCACATTTGCAACAGCAGTAAGAAACGTTCTCAGCTCATCATAAGATGAACAGAATCCGTATGAATTTAAAGTTTCTATAAGAATTTTAGTTTCAAATTTATGTTGCATTTGACACATCAATCCATAGTGAAATGGTGGAATTACTTGATAGTTACCTCTTCTTGAACAATATATTAAACATTCACACAAAGTTAAGATATGTCGCTGCGCAGTTTCATTAGAATTAGAAATTATTCAACAATTAAGAAAAGATTCTTCATCTATTATCCATGATATGAACTTCTGTAATTGTTATGGGACAAACTTTTTTGAAGCTTTAATAGAAACATCGTTTGGCTGTGGATAATTTTTTGTTGGAGGAATTTCCGCAATATACTTTCTTATAATCTGAGCAGTTCTGTGCAAAATAACATTTTTATCCTGTTCTAAAGGTTTAGGTATGTTACGAAGGCCGTCAGATTTTCCATTTTCAGGTTTAATTGTAAGTAACCTATGTATTATATATTCAATAGATAAAGTACTCGAACAAACGATATCAGTTAATCCAAGATATTAGTAAAATTTCAAATCATTTCCAGCAATATTTAGAAGCTTTAATTTTACCAAATTAGATCTGACATTGCTTGTAACTCCTCTATTATTAAGTTCTTGCCTATAGATTTTGCAAATATCAGACAACAAAAATCCTTGCCCCTTCAACTTTTCTTGATAAAAATTAAATGTGATTTTAGCTGTTTCATCATACAATGTGTCATTACTGTATTTATTGTTCGATGTTATGCTATTATCATTCGAAGTTATATGTATAATCTAAGATTTCGTCTGGTATTGTATCTGTATTTCCACTAACTTCATTTGTACGGTTTAAAGTATTAAGAGATCGTTTAGAAATATAATTTGATAGCAAGGATACAAGTGATAACGTGCTTCTACTGTAGATAAATCATCCTGTGTTTCTAATCGTTCTTGTATAGTTTTACCTTCTCTTATTTTAGCAGCTTCAATAACTTTACTTTTAACATTATTATTAGCTGAGACTATACTTAGATTAATGTTGTCTGAATATTTTCGTTTTTCACGTATAAAGTAAAAGTTTTTCCAATCGAAGTTATTTGATCGTAGTTTTCTTCTCTTTGAAGTGTAACTCGAAGAATCGTTAATGCTACGCTTTTTCATTTTAGAATTTTTGATTTACAAGTCGTTTTTACCTAATAAAAGTTATAGAAAATATTTTTTACTAGAAATTTATGTCGTATTTTAGAAAAATAGTAAAGTTTTATCATAAAATGTAGCCTTATTTTCGAAATTGAATTTTTAATAATAAGAAATTGTTTAATGCATTTTTTAAGGTTTACTTTAAAAAATGTATACGTCAAATAATTATTTAAATAATTTTTCAATCAAAATTTTAAGGATTATATATAAGTGCATTAGCTCGTTCTGATAACATAGTATTTAGATATTTTACAATCAAACCAACGATATACTCAGAGATACAAATAATATAATACTTATACAAATAATTAAAAAATCAATTTTAATAAAATCTTCAATAACATTATCTGGAGACATTGGTAGTGTCTCGGTGCTAAGCTACGCGCAGCGCCACTACCGTGGCTACTTTACGCGAGTCGGCGAGTTGCAGCAGATCGAGATTATCGAATCTCAATAAGGTCTGAACCGATCAAGTTCTAAGTGCCCAAGTAACACGATCTATAATATATTTGCTGCAACAGCAAAAATGTGACTGGCACAACCTTCTGCCAGCCTTAATTACAACTATTTGCCAGCCACAGCTATTTTGGCTGTATTAATTGCTGTACAATCGTTGTGACAGCTAAGAAAAAAGTAAAAATCCAGCCACAGCTATTTTGGCTGTATTAATTGCTGTACAATCGTTGTGACAGCTAAGAAAAAAGTAAAAATCCAGCCACAGCTATTTTGGCTGTATTAATTGCTGTACAATCGTTGTGACAGCTAAGAAAAAAGTAAAAATCCAGCCACAGCTATTTTGGCTGTATGGGTAGCTGTACAGTCGCTGGGACAGCTAATAAAAAAGTAAAAATACAGCCACAACTATTTTGGCTGTACAGTCGCTGTGACATGCGCATAAGTACAAGCTAAAATACAGCCAAAATAGCTGTTATCTAGCTGTAACTTGTATGTCACAGCAAAAGCAAACAGTAACATATACAACTGTCCGATTTAGGTTAAAAGCATGTATCAACGATGGTCATGCGGACTCATGCGTTCATTTAAGCGGCTCTAAAATTATTACTTAAGGATCTGTGTGTAGTTCTGTAATTAGCGTATTTATGAATTTGCGTCCGCGTTAGTATTATATGTGTAAGTTATAAATTGTAATAAGTTGTACTGATTAATTAATCCTTAAATTTGATCTAATTCTAGTGAGACAAAGGTTCCGGGATATTTCAAGTTCAATTCCAGCTAAAAAAATTTTTTTATTGTATTTTAAATATTTTTTTGTAATTTTAAAATTAAAAGTTAAACTTTCATTGAATATTAATTTACATATAAAGAAAATTCTACTTATTAGTTTATTTTATTCAGATTATCACTATAATATATATGGCTATGACAGCCTCTTTACAGCAAAATGGTTATGCAGTTGAATGGCTGCAACAACTTTGTAACAATGTCATAATGACGTTGTGGCAGTGACTGTTATAGACAAAAATAATGCTGCGGTGTAAGTTGCGACAACATTGTTGAAGACATTTTGAAGCTTTATGGTGGTTATGACAACCTTTCCGCAGCAAAATAATTGCGCAGCCAAATGGCTGCGACATCGTCTTCAAAGCCTAAAAATGTTGTCCCATTTTTGCTGCTACAACTTTGTCACAATGTCATAATGATGAATACGTTATAGCAGTGACTGTCATGGACAAAAATACTGCGATTTAAGCTGAGACAACGTTATCGCAGACGTTTTAAAGCTTCATGTGTTACTTGGGTGTGCTCAATCAATTGCAACCGCTCGGGATATATAATGAAAGTGCTTTTATTTTTTCTCTACGTGCTCTAAGAGCGGAGATATTGCGACGCAAAATACGAATCTGAAACTTTTATATATTAAGAAACGTCATTGTCGTCGATATCGTCGTCGTCGCCGCTACGGAGTGGTGAGGGTAATGTCCTTTTGGAATTTTTGGCGGAAGAGGCAAATGTGGCGCTAGCATACATGGTAACATCACACATGTGTCTGTTTTCTGTGGCTGAGGCCGATGAACTAGTGTACACTTTTGGAATTGAATGGTCTGTTATCTGTTCCTGCACTAGACTGCTCTAGAACTCTCTTTCTCGCTTTAAACAAATATCAAACGTATATCTATCTCACTTTAAGTTCCAAAAGTGTACACTAGTTCAGTCCCAGAAAACGGACATAAAGTGAGGTAGTTTAGATTAGCAAATCCGTCATCTGGATGTGGATTAGAGGAACACATAAGTGATTTTCTGCTCCTACATACACAAATTAGATTTGCTCGACACGTTATTGCACGAAATAAACGAATCTGGTAAAAAAAAATATATCGTTTTACCCCGTGGACCGAGAAATTAATCGTTAAAGTTGATGACTATTCAGGTTAGGAAATCCGTCATATCGATGGCATAGAAGGACGTGAGAACATGTAATTGAAACTAGAATAAGTATTTTCTGCTTGAATTACACAAATTCTCTGCTTTAAAAACACGTTTATTGTTGAATACAAATTATTGTCTATATAATTTTTATTTTTGCAGCAGAGTATTTGTCTTGGTAAATATTTGTTTGTAAAGCAGAAAATTTGTTTAACCCTCTATGCCACCGAGGCAACAGATTTCCTAATCTGGATATCTGTCAACTTTAATTAATAACAATTAATAACTCGGTTCGTGGAGCAAAGCGACACATTTTTTATGTAGTGCAAAAATGCGTATGTAACAAACACAAGTAATTATTATTATGCATGAGTCCTTTTTTACGAAATTCATTTTCAGGTATTATTAAAATTGGTGCGACTCGTCGACTTTACCTCAACTGACTAAACTACTAAAAACTTTATTTTCGAAAGCTGGACCAGTTTGGTATAGCAATCCAGAAAACGTCAAATAACTGTCAATCATAAGTGGTCAATTCTACAAAATAGTAAACACAATTAGTCAGTTCCACGGCCAATTAAGTAATTGGCGTTGGTGAAACCGGCCCAAATGATTCTTCACGAAAAGCACGCATGCTTATCGCTTTCTTGAAAGCTCTTTTTTTAAAAAGGTAAGTTTGTATAAATAACATATAATATACTCAGTAAGTCGGTTGCCTATATGCCTATATAATTTATCGATAATAGACTCATGTTTACCTATCAATCCTTCCCGGATCCATTTCTTAAAACGTAAAATTTAACCGATCGTACGAATTATGATGTCATCTATGCTCAGTTTCAGGAGTAAACTTGGTAAGATCGTAACAAAGCTTTGAAATATTTTTTCTGTCAAACGGAATAAATAATAATTAGCGACCGTCTACTAAGTTAATTATACGTTACCTAACATATTCCTAAATGAGTGCTCTACAAAAATTGAATTATCCACCGTTTACAACTTTTACTTTTTATTTAAAACAATTACCTGCACAACTCATTTATATTGCTGTTCACCATAATGTCACAAAAAATACAAATGCGATTGCAATTCTTTCTTAGGCAAACAAGAAGATGCTTCAATAATCAGTCTTATCTCACATATTCCTCTCTCTCTCTAAATGAGTGCTCTACAAAATTTATTAAAACGATTATATGGGCAACTCTTTTAAATTGCTGTTCAACATAATGTCACCAAAAATACAAATGCAATTATTTCTTAGACAAACGAGAACATGCTTTAATAATTAATCTTAAAGTATGATTCAAATTTATACAGTTGCTATAACAAACTGGTCCAGCTTTCAAAAATAAAGTTTTTAGTCAGTTGAGATAAAGTCGACGAGTAGCACCATTTTTCAATAATACCTGAAAATGAATTTCGTAAAAATGGCCTCATACATAATAATAATTAGATAATATTACTTGTGTTTATTACATAACTTCAGAATGGATGTGCAATAGCTCCTGACAGACTTGGGAAATTATTCTTTGCAGTTAAACAGAGATGTAAACCATACATATATGAATTTGACGTAATAGCTCCTGACAGACTTGGGAAATTATTCGTTGCAGTTAAACAGAGATGTAAACCATACATATATGAATTTGACAAAGTCCCAAATTTTGTTCCATCAATTCTTCTCTGATCCATTCCTTAAAACGTAAAATTTATAACTGCTCATACGAATTATGATGTCATCTATGCTCGATTTCAGGAATAAACTTGGTAAAATCGTAACACTACAAAAATTAAATTATCCACCGTTTACAGTTTTTACTTTTTATTTAAAACAATTACCTGTAAAACTCATTTAAATTGCTGTTCGCCATAATGTCACCAAAAATACAAATGCGATTGCAATTCTTTTTTAGGCAAACGAGAAGATGATTCAATAATCAGTCTTAAAGTATGACTCAAATACAGTTGCTATACCAAACTGGTCCAGCTTTCAGAAATAAAGTTTTTAGTAGTTTAGTCAGTTGAGGTAAAGTCGACGAGTCGCACAAATTCAATAATATATAATTCAATAAATACGCAATAATAATTTGTACTGAAATACAAACACAACGGATTGAGAAAGAAATGCTAGCGAAAACTTAATCAAAAACAAAACACGCATAAACTTGTGCATGCACAAGCTCGGCATGCTGAGCGACGCGATGTGGCAACGTCGAGACCGCTCACGCGCCGCGGACGCGCCTTCAGAGTCTCAATCTAATAAAGTTTACACTGTCAATAACAGTACGGATTAAAATAAAAAAAATTCCCGTTATAGTTTAAGGTGGGCCGAATATTTTCGTTTTTTATTCGTACTGATTGGATGATTAGTTTGTGAGAAAAAAAAATCGTAAATGTAGTCATTTTTCAAGATTCGACATTTTTTATCTCGAAAACTATAGATTTTATGAAAATAGTCTAAGAGACAGAAAATGTTCATTTTGATCCAATTAAGCTTACAGAATTTTTTCGGAATTTTTGTTTAGATTTTTTAGACAAAAATTGTTAATAACTTTTTGAATGACCACTTAACAAATAAAGTTTGTATAGATGCCTTTTCGCAGAAAAATATGAGAAATCGAATCCAATCATTTTCAACCACTAGAACATTGATCGGTCGGTTAATGCATTTTCTAAGCGACTTTTCGGGGGTAAACCACTCGCTTGATTGTCATAATACCGAAACAAAAGAGTGATTCAATTATACTTTCTACATATTGTTTACTTTTTTCTATAAGTTTACTTTTTTCTATAAATTTTTTTTCTTTTTTCTGTATTTGATATTATTACAAGCCATACTTTTACTTAAAATACCGAAAAGCATTGCACTAATAGAATAAACAGAAAAAATACAAAACTTTATACATAAAATGATAATTAATATTATTCAAATACGGATTAAAAAATTTATATTTCGTAGTTAGGTAATGAATATAATATAATATGTAATAATATAATATTACGCAATGTAGAAAATAATGTTATGTAATGTTATACTGATAAAAATTATATTATGCATTATTTTTGTTAATTATATTCCAGGCATCAAATTTACAATTATTATATTAATAAGATTACAAATACTAAATAAAATGTATAAAATATATTATATATAAAAATACTATTTTATACATAATATTTAGTGTAATGGTTCAGTTACTAGCAATTCTTTGAATATAATAAATTTAAATACCATTTTTGAGAAAGACTTTAAGTTTATTCTAATATATAAGTTTTGTAATGTGTAAATAAATCAGAAGGCTCTTAATAAATTTATTTAAGTACTTCAGATTGAGAGAATTACGGTCAACAATATTTCGAAAAGGTTTCAGCTATTTCTGTAACTTTTTGGTAATATTTTAAGAAGATTGCAAATTCTTTCTGTAATATTTTGACAGCCTTTCAACAAGGTTTCATGTGCAAGAATCGCGGATATTTTGCTATACTAGAGCTGTCTCAGAAATGTTGCAAACATATTTCGCAACTTTTACGAAATGTTTTACTTTTCAGTTGAAGTATTTCTGAGATATTTCTGAAAACTTTCTGTGCTGCATGGGCGAAAATGTTTTTTAATTGTTTACTGATTTGTCCTATGTAGAACGTATCGCGAACATTCCCATACAGCATAGAATTTGCAGCAATATTGCTGCAAAATCTTTGCAATGTAGCAGCAGTGTTGCTGCAATGTTTGTGCTGCAGGGGTTATACAATATTTTGTAAACGATATTCTCTTGAGAAATTACAAAAAAGGAATCTTTATGTATCTTAATAATTCTACATAACTAATTTAGACTGAAAGATAAGAGTTTAGAAATTGAATTTTTGTAATAATGTTTCTAACTCTTTCAGAAATTGAATTTATGTATGGTACTGTAAACCATAGAATTTTTTTAATGTCTGGAACATTATTTTCACGTATAGTGTGAAAAATGAACCGTAACAAGTAGTCATCGTCTAAAAATTATTTTTAGATTCTATGTGTATCTAGTTAAATTTTTAGATATTTTAGCAAAACCGATTTCACTGAGTATAAGTAAATTTTAATTAAGCATAAAATACTCAGCATCTATTATGGAATACTAAATAAATCGAAATGTTAATAACTGTGGATATCACGAAATTCTACAATATAAATTAACAACATATTTTTATCGTCCCATTTGTAAATGCGAAAACGAAAATGACAATTTTAATACAGCTTTACGAATAATATTTAAAAACAAATCCAATTCGAATTTGCTTGTTATAGAAGCAACAAGACATTCGACGCAATCATTATAGAACAATTATGGTACCAATGTTATTACGCCCTTGTAAAGTACTACAACTTCCCTGTGCTGATTGGATTTTTGAGCGTAGGCAACTTGCCCTACGTAATGGATTCCATAGGTGGGCATATTATGCATGTCGAACAACTTGCGTAATTTCGACGGCTTAGTAATTTTATTGTTTACGAAAGTTATCCAGCGCAGGTAACAACTGGGAGTGCGAACCTGGTCGGACAATCGTTCTGCAATGTTTCTACTAGGTTTGCACCCACCCAGGTTGACATCGTCAACGAACGTCGTTACTGTGCGCGGAAATTGACGTAAATTGTCGTTAAAGCAGAAAGTGCGAGCAATTGGAGACCGGGTCTTCGTGGAAAAGGATATATTACTAGGTAGTGCTTTAACTTGTACTGGTCTGACTCGAAGAATGCCGGAGAAAAAGTGGCGAAGGAGGACGCGCCGGGCTCGCCGCCATTCGATTCCTTTACCTCGACGTAATTGAAGATATCCGAAAGTACTCTTCCGGATGAACGTAATAGACCGTGAAATGGATCGCCGTGGTTGCTACTAAAATATTTCAATTAAAGCCAGGCGAGTTTTGCGAAGGCGAACCGCGTTTCGAAGTAGTAACATTTCACATTGATCTGACACAATCACTGTATTGAGTTTTCAAAGAAATAGATACCTGACGGTAATACATTGTACTTATTTCTCTTGACTTGCGAGAAAATTTACAATTTAATAACGCGTTTCTCTACTCATCCGAATAGAAGCAAAAAATAAGTAGTTCTAAATATTTAAAGAGCACATCGCACATTAGAGTATTCCTGCTTGTAGCATATCACTCCCTTGTTTCAAAAGTAATGCAACTAAAAAAATTAAGTTTCTCAGAAGAGGAGGAAAACTATTTTTTAATTGGACAGAAAATTATTGTTTAATTAAATGTAATATCGGCAAAAAAATTCTTAATATAATCAAACGTAATTTTTATATCATTTTCGTTTTACAACCCTTAATCTTGCTTGTCTACTCACTAAGATCATAGCATTCGAATCAATAAGTTAAAAAGCTCTAAAAATAAAAAAAGATCACAGCAAAAGGGTCTTAGATTAACAAATGAAGTGTACAAATATCACTGAAAATGTTATTAAATAAAATATTACTTAAAAAAAAAATAAATTACATCAGAGGTGCAAAAGGATTTGCGAGTTATCGCCATGCCGTGATCTATTGCTAATGCTAACCTTTCGTGAACCTTTGCCGTTCACTTCATCAGGACGAGGAGCGCACTGATATTTCCTTATCCTGACGAAGTAAAGGTTCATGAAACCTTGGTATTAGCAATTAATCACGATGACCCGCAAACCCTTTGGTGCCTCTGAAGAAAACACCTGTGAAAGGCTCAAAGGTATTAAAATAAACAACATATTGTCATTCTATAATATCACAATATTGGGCTAAACAATTCAAATAGATTAGCAAGATTAAATCTTTTTTATTTGTAACGATTTCTTTTATGAAGTTATATTATTTTACTTTTGATGATTGATAAGATAATATTTAACTCATTTATGGTATCTAATAACTTGAAAATTGCGTCTTTTTAGTTATGTTATTTTTTAAAATAAGAATGATAACTTATAAGTAACTTCGAAAAACTCGAGGGTACGTATTTCATTTTAAATTACACAATTGAATATATCGCTATATTTTATAAGCAGCTAGTTTTTGAAACATTTGTTTTATTTAAAAGATGTTATTACGTGACTTATGGTTGGCAGGAAATCCAGACGATCCTAACTTTAATCCAGACATGACGTATCCATTCACGAATAGAATGACAATCAATGAGCGGATAATGAATATCCTTTATACAACATATACAAGATTATATTATCGATACTGGCATCTACCAAATGCTCAACGCATGGCTAACAAACGGACTCCTGGTACATCTGTTTACGACATCGATAAAAATTTCAGTCTAGTGATTCTGGGCAACAATCACGTGTTTGGTTATCCAAAGCCGCTACTGCCACATGTGATCGAAGTTCACAGTTTGCATATTTTGGAAAACCCTGGTTCCTTGCCTAAAGTGAGTAATTATAATTATATTTAAAAAAAAAAAACAATTGGTGTAACATATTGCGTAAGATAGTTTTAACATTCAGTTAGCATCAGAGAATAGATTTTGTAATTATTTAGTACGCAGGTAATATAAATTTGAATTAAGAATGTTATTAATTGTATAATTGTAGGCATGAGATATATTGACAGTTATCTTTCATGACAGCTATCTTCGTTATTTTCATTAATATCTCAATTTCATTTTTTTTTAACTGTGTATTAATTGATAGGAAAGGATTTTTCAATTATTTAGTATTGAAAAAGTAATTAATTTGAAATAAGGAAAATATAAAATGCACAATTGTAGAGATAAGATATAAGGAGCAGACTTTCAAAATACGAAAAAATCAATAAGACATGAAAAAAGCATACAAACCCACGCTGGTTATTACTGCAAATGTTTTAAACAATTTTAATTACATCAAAATACAAACTATAGACGTTTTGACCATCATTAGGTAATCTTCAATATTATTTGAAAACAATATTTGTATGATATCCGTCATTAAATTTCCTAACATTGTCTTGACATTAACAATAATCTTACACTGCTCGCCGCATTGTTGAATAGATGAAATTCCGTAATTATCATAATTGAAATTATGCAATATAAAACAAATCGTTAAAAATTGCCGCCAAGAAGTGCTATAATCCAATCCTGTACTTATTATATGTTCCTCGTCGTTTCTTCAACGTACATATCTGTTTCAATATTCATCCACATTCCACTTTTCCTAACAATATTTCCATTGTATCCAGAATATCTTTATTTTGTACAATTCTCTCATTACTATTATGTAATAATCGTGGTCAACATTAGTATGAAAGTCGCTAATTCTATAATATCATATTAGAAACTTAATCTTTATCTGTCATATAAAAGGTCGTCAATTTAAAATCAAAATGAAAGTCATTAAGTTAAAACCATATTTTATGAGACAATCATTGCAGTAAAACAGAATTATAAGTCGTTAAGTCAAAAAATTAAATACGTACATTAAAGAGTCAACAATGTAATAAATTCCTTGTAAAATTCCTTCTAAAATGAAATTAGTAGTAATTTATTAATATTTTCGCAGAAGTCAATAGAATTGAAATGTAAATCATAAATAAATATAGATTAAAAAAACCAAAAGATTAAAAATCTGGAGACACTGGTAGTGTCTCGGCGCTAAACTACGCGCAGCGCCACTACCGTGGCTACTTTACGCGAGCTAGAGTCCCTATAATGAAAGTCAAGACATAAGGAGCGACGCTCTCGTGATTGGTCGCCGCCATTTCTAGGCACTTTCGATGTATTAGTGAATCTGTGAATTGGTGTGAGCAACTGTTTCATGGTGTAGTAGTACAAACAGATGCAAACGCGTCTATTTGCGTTATTTGTGCTGTTTCCGGCCAGCGCCCAGCAATGGCGTCCTTCCGGTCTTATGTCTTATGTCTCATAGGGACTGCAACACGAGCCGGCGAGTTGCGGCAGATCGAGATTATCGGATCTCAATAAGGGCTGAACCGATCAAGTTTTAGGTGTGCTCAATCGATTGCAACTGCTCGGGATATATAATGAAAGTGGTTTTATTTTTTCAATACGTTCTCTACGAGATATTGCGATGCAAAATACGAATATGAAACTTTTATATATTAAGAAACGTCATTGTCGTCGATGTCGTCGTCGTCGCCGCTACGGAGTGGTGAAGGTAATGTCCTTTTGGAATTTTTGGCGGAAGAAGCAAATGTGGCGCTGGCATGCATGGTCACATCACACATGTGTCTGCTTTCTGTGGATGAGGCCGATGAACTAGTGTACACTTTTGGAATTGAATGGTCTGTTTTCTGTTCCTGCACTAGACTGTTCTAGAACTCACTTTCTCGCTTTAAACAAATATCAAACGTATATCTATCTCACTTTAAGTTCCAAAAGTGTACACTAGTTCAGTCACAGAAAACGGACATAAAGTGAGATAGTTCAGATTAGCAAATCCGTCATCTGGATCTGGATTAGAGGAACGCGTAAGTGATTTTCTGCTTCTACATACACAAATCAGACTTGCTCGACACATTTTTGCACGAAATGAATCTGGTAAAAAAAAATATATCATTTTACCCCGTGGACCGAGATATTAATCGTTAAAGTTGATAACTATTCAGGTTAGGAAATCCGTCATATCGATGGCATAGAAGGACGTGAGAACATGTAATTAAAACTAGAATAAGTATTTTCTTGAATTACACAAATTCTCTGCTTTAAAAACACGTTCTTTGTTTTAAGAATACAAATTATTGTCTATATAATTTTTATGTTTGCAGCAGAGTATTTGTCTTGGTTAAATATTTGTTTGTAAAGCAAAAAATTTGTTTAACCCTCTATCCCACCGATGCAACAGATTTCCTAATCTGGATATCTGTCAACTTTAATTAATAACAATTAATAACTCGGTTCGCGGAGCAAAGCGACACATTTTTCATGTAGTGCAAAAATGCCTATGTAACAAACACAAGTAATTATTATTATGTATGAGCCCTTTTTTACGAAATTCATTTTCAGGTATTATTAAAATTGGTGCGACTCGTCGACTTTACCTCAACTGACTAAACTACTAAAAACTTTATTTTCGAAAGCTGGACCAGTTTAGTATAGCAATTCAAAAATGCCAAAAAAATATTTTTCAAATGGAATTTACGGAAGAATGTTTGGAACAAAATTTGGGACTTTGTCAAATTCACGTATGGTTTACATCTCTTTAACTGCAACGAACAATTTCCCAAGTCTGTCAGGAGCTATTGCATATCCATTCTGAATATTATATGTAATATACACAAGTAATATTGTTATATAATTATTATTATGTATGATGCCTTTTTTACGAAATTCGTTTTCAGGTATTATTGAATTGGTGCGACTCGACAACTTTACCTCAACTGACTAAACTACTAAAAACTGTTTTTTTTTTAAAGTTGGAGCAGTTTGGTATAGCAACTGTATTGGAATCATACTTTAAGACTGATTATTGAGTCATCTTCTCGTTTGCCTAAGAAAGAATTGCAATCGCATTTGTATTTTTTGTGACATTATGGTGAACAGCAATATAAATGAGTTGTGCAGGTAATTGTTTTAAATAAAAAGTAAAAGTTGTAAACGGTGGATAATTCAATTTTTGTAGAGCACTCATTTAGGAATATGTTAGGTAACGTATAATTAACTTAGTAGACGGTCGCTAATTATTATTTATTCCATTTGACAGAAAAAATATTTCAAAGCTTTGTTACGATCTTACCAAGTTTACTCCTGAAACCGAGCATAGATGACATCATAATTCGTATGATAAGCTAAATTTTACGTTTTAAGAAATGGATCCGGGAAGAACTGATGGAACTAAATTTGGGACTTTGTCGAATTCATGTATGTATGCTTTACATCTCTGTTTAACTGCAACGAATAATTTCCCAGAGTCTGTCTGGAGTTATTGCACATCCATTTTGAAGTTGTGTAATAAACACAAGTAATATTATTATCTAATTATTATTATGTAGAGGCCTTTTTTACGAAATTTATTTTCAGATATTATTGAAAATTGGTGCGACTTTAAAGTCGACTAGTCGACTTTATCTCAACTGACTAAAAACTTTATTTTTAAAAACTGGACCAGTTTGATATAGTAACTGTATTAATTTGAATCATACTTTAAAACTGATTATTAAAGCATCTTCTCGTTTGTCTAAGAAAGAATTGCAATCGCATTTGTATTTTTGGTGTCATTATGTTGAACAGGAATTTAATTGAGTTGTACAGGTAATTGTTTTAAATAAAAAGTAAAAACCATAAACGGTGTATAATTTATTTTTGTAGAGCACTCATTTAGGAATATGTGAGATAGCGTGTAATTAACTTAGTAGACGGTCGCTAATTATTATTTGTTTCGTTTGACAGAGAAAATTTCAAAGCTTTTGTTACGATCTGACCAAGTTTACTCCTGAAACCGAGCAAAGATGACATCGTAATTCGTACGATCAGTTAAATTTTACTGATCTATCCGAATTACATGGAATTTAACTTGGCGTCAGTTTTGTTGATATCAAATCTTTTATACGAATGATACATGTCATTATAAGAATATCCTTAAAAAAAAATTAAAGCTACTATTAATTGAGTTGGATACTTAGTATTATATGCAATGAGCCGGTTTCATCAAATCGATTAAGCCGAATCGGTGATTAATTGTCAATCATAAGTGGTCAATTCTACTAAATAGCAAACACAATTAGTCTGTTCCACAGCCAATTAAGTAATTGGCGTTGGTGAAACCGACCCAAATTATTCTTCACGAAAAGCATGCATGCTTAGCGCTCTTTTTACCTTTTTTTAAAAAGGTAAGTTTGTATAAATAACATATAATATACTCAGTAAGTCGGTTGCCTATATGCCTATATAATTTACCGATAATAGACTCATGTTTACCTATCTATCCTTCCCGGATCCATTCCTTAAAACGTAATTTTTAACTGATCGTATGAAATACGATGTCATCTATGCTCAGTTTCAGGAATAAACTTGGTAAGATCGTAACAAAGCTTTGAAATATTTTTTCTCTGTCAAACGAAACAAATAACAATTAGCGACCGTCTACTAAGTTATTTATACACTATCTCACATATAAATCTGTACAACGAACCCGTACACTTCGACCACAATTTTCTTTCTTTCAAAAAAAATTTTTTTAACAGTAAAATGTATGAAACAAATTTTATTTACTCGGGCGGATAAAGGGAATACTACTGTAGCCTTGGATATGGTTGGATATGAAGAAAAAAATGAAGGATATGTTGTCGAACTGGGACTTATGAAATAATTAATAAAGATCCTATCAAAAAATTGACGGCGGGAGTGCGTATGATGCTAACGAGATGGCTAAAGAAAGGTTACATTGATCAGCATATGTACGACAGATTGTATGTTTCGGATGGAAATTTACCTCAGTCTTACGGTTTGCCGAAGATACATAAACAGGATATTCCGTTGAGAATGATTGTTTCTTGCATTAATATTCTCCTTTATCCATTAGATAATTTTTTACACAATATTATCAAAAGTAGTGATCCGAAGCACTTTAGTAATGTTGAAAATAGCTTCCAACTTGTCGAATTGCTTAATGGTATACCGGTAGGTCCAAGTTATAAACTTGTATCGTTTGATGTTGTTTCAATTTTTACAGATATACCTGTAGAGTTGGCAATTCGAAGTATAAAAACTAGATGGGATCATATTGAAGGGAAGACCGATATACCAATGGAAGAATTCTTATTGGCGGTTTCATTAATTCTAAATTCTACCTTTTTCACATTTAGAGACATCGACTGCAAGGCCAAATCGCTATGGACGGAAGACAATGCTCTGTGTTTTTGGTGAGGTCAGAAAGGTGTCATCTATTATGAGCTGCTAAAATCTGGCGAAACCGTTAATACTGAACGCTATCGAAAACAAATAATCAATTTGAATCAAGCTTTATGTGAAAAACGACCGGAATATCAAAAAAGGCAACACAAAGTGATTTTGCTTCATGATAATGCACCATCGCACACAGTAAAACTGGTCAAGGAAACGATTGAGGCGTTTGGTTGGGAAATACTTTCGCATGCGGCTTACTCACCAGATTTGGCTCCGTCCGATTACTAC
>NW_017299885.1:120137-120727 GCF_001594075.2 Trachymyrmex cornetzi | reverse complement strand
ATGGGACACGCACTTGCTCAGCAGCGCTTCACTTCTTACGAAGATGTACGAAAATGGCTAGATGACTGTCTCGAAAGAGCAACAATTTTTTTGGCGTGGCATCCACAAATTGTCAGACAGGTGGGAAAAATGTATAGCTAGCGATGGGCAAAACTTCGAATAAAATATTTTTTATCATTTTCATGCAATACGAGAGTCACTATTTATATTTTGAGCCTAATAATAAAAATAATAATAAAAAAACAATAATTTGTCATTTATTGTTTTTTAAAATATTCTCCTTTATGATCTATACACTTTTGCATGCGTTCGAACCACTTGTCAAAGCATTTTTTCCATTCCGCTTGAATCACCTCCAAAATATGGTCTTTGAACGCATTAACGGCTTCTTCAGCCGACGAAAATCGTTGTCCAGGCAATTTATTCTTGACGTTCGGGAACAAAAAGAAGTCATTTGGTACCAAATCAGGACTGTACTGCGGATGACCCATTAATTCGATTTTTTGAGTGCTCAAATAGTCGGTTGTTAGACGAGACGTGTGACAGCTGGCATCGTCTTGATGAAGAACGCGGCGGCGCTTGTTTGTTTT
>NW_017299885.1:118609-119435 GCF_001594075.2 Trachymyrmex cornetzi | reverse complement strand
CTTTCTAGTGGAAACGTCCGATGGCACCTGACAACACTCAGTGTTGCCAAGGCTCAAAATATAAGTAGTGCCCCTCGTAAACGTGTATTTTCTATTAAAAAATTCCGGTTTCATGTTTACATACCTGGTAGATATGTGGACGATATTTCGTTTGCCGCACCAGAAAATAAAATTAATGAAATATTAGTTTTATTTCATTCAATTCATGTTAGATTACAATTTACTATGGAGATACATGGAGACAGGTATGGGAAGTAACTCGTTACTTGTAGCGAAGTTACAGTTAGAGTTACTTTTTTTCAGTAACTGTAACTTAACTTAGTTATTTTCTTTCCATCTGTAATTATAACTTAATTTAGTTACATCTTTTAAGTAACTAGTAACTAATTTAATAGTTACGTTCATAGTTATTTTACATATTTTAAACTTATTTGTCAATTTAGTGCGCTGTAGGATCCACTTGGCGCTACAAATACTTCGAAACATTTGATTAACCAGAAGAAAGAAATTTAATTAAAGCGGTCAATGAACTCTTGTACCTGTTTGGTCTATACTTTTGGATCTAACGAAATCCACCAATCAAATACAAGAGCGCTTAGTGAACGGTTGTAGACCATTTTGGATTAGTGTTGAAATTTATTTGCAACTTTTAGCCGAATATAAAAAGAATTTTTTTACAAAAAACATTGTATATGTGTACTATTTCATATTCATATTCATATTCATACGTGTTTATATTACTTTAACGAAAAACGTCTTTGCCATTTTTTTTATCTTTTTGAATAAAATCGTATATATGTAAATGTAAGCTAGTCTTTTTTTTTTA
>NW_017299885.1:114628-117733 GCF_001594075.2 Trachymyrmex cornetzi | reverse complement strand
AAATTTTTTTACAGTGTAAGTGGCTTGTGTCGCACCGTGTCCAATCATGTGCAAAGTAACGATAAAAGTAACTGTAAAATTCGTTACCGTTACAAAAAAATGTAACTTCGTTACCGTTACAGTTACCAAAGAAAAAAAGTAACGCAGTTACTAATAAAGTTACCAAAAAATTAACTTGTAACTGTAACTCTCTTCGTTACAAGTAACGAGTTACTTCCATTCCCTGATAATTTGTAACGGTAATTACTTTTTGAAAGAGAAAAATTGTAACTGTAATTAATTACTTTTACAAAGTAACTTTCCCATCTCTTGGTGGGGATAACGGTATTAGTTTTCTTGATGTGAGATTGATGATTGTGGAGAGGAGAATTAAGTTCGATGTTTACAGAAAACCAACGGATTCAAGAAGATATCTTAATTATTTTTCGGATTATCCTGTAGAACATAAGAGGGGTGTTATTATAAGTCTGCTTGATAGAGTTTTATTTCTTTCCGATCCACAATTTCAAGAAAAAAATTTAAATGAAATTATTGAGATATTATTAGATAATGGATACCCGTTGGAATTTATATTTACTACTATCAATAAAAGAATTAAAAATCATATATATAGAAGAGCAGCTCAGAGTAATATTATGAATAGAGACTTAAATCCGAATAAATATTTTATTGTGCCATACCATAGAGAAATCTTAGATAAATTTAGAAACATAAGCAAAAAAAAATAATATGAAAGTAGCCTTTGAACCAATAAGTTCGCTAGGGAAATTTATTAAAACAGAAAAAGATCAATTAGAACCGTCGTTACGTAACAATGTTGTATATAGGATAAATTGTCGTGATTGTGAATGCATTATGTTGGACAAACGAAGAGGAATTTAAAGATTCGTATCAAAGAACATCAAAATGACATTAATAAAAGATCTGGGAATTTGTCGGTATTATCGGAGCATTGATTAGAAAAAGATCATGATTTTGAATGGGGAAAGGTGGAAGTTTTAGATAAAGAACCTTTTTATTATAAGAGACTCTTATCAGAGATGATATATATTAAAAAGCAGACTCATGGTTTAAATAAACACAGTGATACGGATAAATTTCCGAATGCCTATCTACCGATGTTGGAGGATACATCCTCTCTTTAATGACAATGGAGGAGGGGATGATTCTTTTATGTTTATTGGTAACGTAACATATGTAAGCTAACCGTTATGCTGTGAGCATCGTGTGTTTCTCTTCTTTGGTTCATACATTTTACTGTTAAAAAAATTTTTTTTGGATGAGAGATAATTGTGGTTGAAGTGTGTGGGTACGTTGTAGATATTTATTTTTAATCTTTTGGTTTTTTAACCCTTGAACACCACACTATTTTAGCCACCTGATTTCACCACACATGGGTTACGGTAACTCTGGCGTATTCTTTTGCTTTTATCTCGGGATCTAATGCATCAATTTTAACTTCTTTTTTTTTAATCGATACAACAGACAGTAAGGAAAAGGAACATATAGATAAGAATGTCATAAAACTTCCTAAGATATTTTTAAAAAAAGGAAGAAAGAAATTTCAAAATTAAAAAAAAATCGTTGTGTTTTTAATAAATTAGTTATTTTCCAAAAAAATGATACAAGGTTTTAATTTATAGAAATCGAAACATATTAAGTTGTATTTTAAGAAAAAAAATACATTATTACGAATTATCCTAAAAAATATATTTATTCGACGAGGTTGAATTTGGGTGATTTTCAAGTAATACGATAAAGTTAGTGCAAAAGTCTTTATTATATGACATCTAATTATACGAATAAAATTATTCATTGATTTGCGTGGAAACAGGCGGAACAAATTTTTGCCACATGTTCCCTACGTATTGACCGTTGGCACTGCAAACATGTGTAATAAGTTTTCCTATCTAAAGCCCCTGGAAAGAATGAATATCTTCTTTGTTTTTCTATTTTGTTTACAGCTAATATATCACACGGATCTTGATTTTCTGGAATGTCTGTGTGTTTCATGAACATCATCTTCGATTTGAATTCGCAATCTTGTTCGTATAATTACTTACAATTTGATTTCGAAATAAAAAACGTAATAACCACACAGGGTTAGTGTAACCCACACAGTAAGTTCATGGCGTTCTACCTCGACTGTTCCATGCACGCTGAGGTTGCCAGGCGGGGGATTTGTAGTAGGGATGTCCCCCCCCCCCCTCCTTGTTCCCACTTCACACGTCTGATCGTTCATAAACGCCACGCGTTTTTTCAAACGGACTGGGTTACCGTAACCCACGGTGGTGTTCAAGGGTTAATATCTATTTTTATTTATGATTTACATTTCAATTCTATTGATTTCTGTGAAAATATTAATAAATTACTCGTAATTTTATTTTTAATTTACAAGGAAGTTATTACATGGTTGACTCTTTAATGTATCTCGTGTAGAAAATTGTTAGGGCTTAAAAAAGGGCCTTATAAGTATACCTTAAAATTAATCGGGGCCTATTAGGGTAGATTACTTGGACCCTACATGGCACGTACCAAATTGTTTACCAGGCCCCTATAAGGAAAAATTATCGGGTCCCTATAGGGAAAAACTATCAGGGTTCTATAAGGAAAAACTATCAGGGCCGTGTAAAAAAACTTTATCAGAGCCCTGTAGGGACAAATTATCAGGGCCTTATGAAGAAATATTACGGGAATTAATTTTATGTTAATTTGAAACGGTCATCCATCCGAATGCGAACCACGATTCGCGTTGCTTAACCTCTATAATAGTACGGAAACTGCTACTTTGATGATCCACGAACACTGAATGTTAATGAACGTATAGTTGTGATATATCTGTCAATATAATCCTGATAGAAATTTGTGCAATTTAACTGAACATCCAGTCAGTATTATTTTGTACGTTCCCATACCCACTTTTAAGGGGTGAAATTTTGAATTCGCAATCTTGTTCGAATATTTACTTACAATTTGATTTCGAAATAAAAAACGTCATAACCACACAAGGTGAGCGTAACCCACACAGTAAGATCATAGCGTTCTATCTCGACTGGTTCGTGCACGTTGAGATTGCCAGGCGGGGAATTTGTAGTGATGTGAAAG
>NW_017299885.1:113294-113704 GCF_001594075.2 Trachymyrmex cornetzi | reverse complement strand
AATTTTTTTCTATCTCTTACAGTTCTGACGATATTCGCTTCGAAAGAGAAAAATTAATTTTTTTCCAAGGAGTGTTTTATCCTTTAAAAGTGTGTATAGGCACATATAATACTTGTCGCTTATTTTTTTCTGGAGAATAACATACTAATATGGCATCCCTAATAAATCCTTTCAAGGCACCTATAAGTTAGCCCTAATGAATAAATGTTTGTAAAGTTGATACGTTCTTATCAAATCCCAATAAGGACCTTATCACATATAAATAAGGAAGCTTTACTTATGGGATGCCTAATAAATCCTTTCCAGGCCCTTATAGGGGAAAGTTGCTGAATGCGTACTGGTCACCTAAATCGTACCTCGTCGATATTTCATATTATTACGTAATATAAGCAACATTTAATGACAAAAAT
>NW_017299885.1:111473-112692 GCF_001594075.2 Trachymyrmex cornetzi | reverse complement strand
GCATTCAGCAACTTTCCTCTAAGTTAGTTCTAATAAATAAGTATTTATAAAATTAATACATCCCTATCAAATCCCGATGAGGACCTCATCAGATATAAATAGGGAAGCCTTACTTATGGCATCCCTAATAAATCCTTTCCAGGCCCTTATAAGTTAGCCCTAATAAATAGGTATTTATAAAATTAATACATTCCTATCAAATACCGATAAAGGCCTCATCAGAAATATGTTACATAATGCCATCCTTAACAAATTTCTACACAGGACGTATTTAATTTTTTGACTTAATAACTTATAATTCTTTTTTACTGCAATGATTGTCTCATAAGATATGATTTTAACTTAACGACTAAATTGACGCCCTTATAAACATTTTTCACCATTTTTAGCCCGTTTTTAGCCCGCGTAAACGTTTAAATTGAGTCGTGAAAACGTGCATTTTACTCAAGTATGACTCCGTTTCTAGGTCGCAAACAGGAACTTTTCCGTAAAAATTAGTGGTTAAAACGGATTGCACTCATGCAGGACACTAGTATATCTAAGTGGTAAAAACATATACATTACGAGTATTTTTGAGTGGTAAAAACGTAAATTTAAGGTGAAAAAACGTTTACGAGAGCAAAATACTCATTTAGCACTCGTCACTCACATTGCACGTTTTCACCACTCGAAATTACTTGTCGTAAGGCATAACCGATAGCACGTGAAAATCAGCTCGCTCCTGTCGAGATTCGAACCGAGGCCTGGTCTCCAAGTCTGCTCTACGAGGCTGCTACTTTTCCATTGAGCTACACAACTCCTATGTCGATATTCGGTTTCTTATGTACCTCTTACATGAAAGATTATAATTATTATATAGTATACTATTAGAAATGTAACCACGAGCTTCCTTTACATGTAAATGAAGCTTATGGTTAAGAATGAAATTAAAAGTAATGAATGATTTAACTGAAAATTAAATTACAGTAGTGACTTAAATGTAATGAACGTGTACATTAAATTTATGAAATTTAATGTACTTTTAATAAAATTTTATGAAAAGTACATTAAATTTCATAAATTTTCATGTTAAATACATTAAAATTTATGTATATGTACACAAGTATACTTTTTAATTATAGATACATTAAATTTGATGTAATGTCATGAAATTAATTTCAAATTATGTAATTTAAAATGTAATGAAATTTAAGAACATTTCTAACAGTGTAATTATATT
>NW_017299885.1:110006-110834 GCF_001594075.2 Trachymyrmex cornetzi | reverse complement strand
AAAAATCGCCGAAACACGTGATTCGATTTTTCAAACAAGCTATCTTTTGAGGGGGGAAATCCCCCGTCAAAAGATAACTTGTTTGAAAAATCGAATCACGTGTTTCGGCGATTTACATCATTTTTAACGTTACTACGACTAAACGCTTAAAAATGAAATATCCACGCGAAAAACGCTCGCAGCGCCATCTACGACCAGTGGTCTGAATTCGTCTCGAAAATACCTTTCAAACGAGCCCCCACTCGACCAATGTTGCCATTTAAGATTTTTGGCCACCCTCGTGCCCCCCACCCTCCTTGAGGTTGCGGGGGCCGAAATCACCCCTCAAAAGATAGCTTGTTTGAAAAATCGAATATACAGTGTAATTATATTAAATACATTGTGTATGAATTATATACATATATGTAATGATATATATATCCAGATATATATATGAAAAATCGAATAACGTGTTTCGGCGATTTTTGAAAATTTAATTCTTTCAAAAGTTATTAGACCGTCCCGGTACTTTTGGCGGACCCTGTATATATGTGTGTGTGTATATATGTATAATATATGTACAGTGTGTAACATAAAGGTCGGAACACCTAAATATCTCGGGAAATATAAGTTTTACAGAAAAGTGTTTTAGACGAAAGTTATATGGTTTAAAAATATCTATTTACTGATCCTATCAGTTTGACCTTGAGTTGCGTAGCCAGGGTCAGGTCAAGGTTACATTGATTTTCTGAAATGGAACACCCTATTTTTTATTCAAGAATCTAATAGCTGATGTCGAGAGCTTTCCAAAACGCTATAATAAAATATTTTTTTATGAAGTACTTTTCA
>NW_017299885.1:108536-109238 GCF_001594075.2 Trachymyrmex cornetzi | reverse complement strand
ACACACACACACACACACACACCTCAAAAAGACATTACATATTAACATTTTGTATGTTTTGAATGATTAACCAATTGATTTAATTCATTATTGTGTGCATGAAAATATTAAAGTACAACTGTTAAAAATAGTTCATGAAACATTTATACCTGAATAAAGTGTAAAATATCTCATAAACTATTAATATTTTGGTAAGTCTATCTTAATATTTTTGCATGCAGATTAAGAAGATCGTTTCAAATTAAATAACCTTTTTCTGAATATATTTTATATTTAATGTGATTACCCTTCAAAAATAAAGGACGTGATAGATTAAACAAGAACTCTGATGTGTATGCACACACACACTCGCGCGCGCGCGCCCACGCACGCACGCACGCACGCACAAACACGCGCGCGCGTGAATATACAGTTATATAAAACCATTGATAAATTAATTGTTAAAATAAAAATAAAATTTATACAATAATAATTCATTATTATTATTAATTTATTAATATACATATATTTTTTCTGGCCAGTCTCCAAAATTAAATATTTTGGGTAATGCTAATGCCGGCGATACTGTAACATTGAATCATTATAACTTGAAAAGTACTCATAAAAAAATATTTCATTATAGCGTTTTGGAAAGCTCTCGACATCAGCTATTAGATTCTTGAATCAAAAATAGGGTGTTTCATTTCAGAAAATCAATGTAAC
>NW_017299885.1:106527-108383 GCF_001594075.2 Trachymyrmex cornetzi | reverse complement strand
TATATATATACAATAATAAATAATGAATTATTATATAAATTCTATTTTAATTTATTTGAAATCGTATTATATGGTAATTAATAAATGATAAGTAAATGTACGAGTAAAAGAGAAACGTCGTATTACCGTGTTCTCACTCATCGCGTATACGTTTGTCGTTCATCAGCGGAATAACTAGTATTGAAAATGGACAATCTCCTCCAAAATACTCATTGCGTACTCGTGTATATTCACTACCGTTCCTTCATGATACGCTCCGAGTGCTTGCGAGTGCAAGAAACGGACAAGAACGGGCTAAAAACAAGATAAAAGCGGTCCATATGAGGTCTAAAAACGGTGAAAAATTTTTATAAGGGCGACCTTTTTAATATGACAGACTAAGATTAAGCTTTTAATATGGTATTATAGAATTTGCGACTTCCATACCAATGTTGACCACGATTATTACATAATAGTAATGAGAGAATTGTACAAAATAAATATATTCTGGATACAATGGAAATATTGTAGGAAAAGTGGAATGTGGATGAATATTGAAACAGATATGTACGTTGAAGAAACGACGAGGAACATAAGTACAGGATTAGCTTATAGCACTTCTTAGCGGCAATTTCTAACGATTTGTTATATTAGATAATTTCAATTATGGTAATTACGGAATTTCATCGATTCAGCAATGCAGCGAGCAGTGTAAGATTATTGTTAATGTCAAGACAATGTTAGGAAATTTAATGACGGATATCATACATATATCATTTTTTCAAGTAATATTGAAGATGACCTAATGATGGTCAAAACGTCTATAGTTTGTATTTTGATGTGATTAAAATTGTTTAAAACATTCGCAATAATAACCAGCATAAGCTTGTATGCTTTTTTTATGTCTTATTGATTTTTCGAAATAAGCCACTACTTGATCGTATTGATATTATTATTTCAAAATACGTTTTGTCCAAAATTTGTAATTTTCAGAAAACGAGAAAGAAAAAAATTACGCACACAAGAGAACTACGCACTTTACAGATAATAATATTATAATATACCAATCAGTAGGATGTGAAATATTAAACAAAATTGCTAAAAATATTAAACAAATGCATTTTGTTTGTCTCCAGTTAAAAAACGTAATGCACTTCAAAATATCTACGTTCTTTCAACATATAAATGAACAATGAAGAAATGCTTTCTGAACATCTCGGAGTAGCTTATAATATGAGTCTTTCAACACTGAACATTCCGACATCTCTAACTAAAAAAATGAAATTTTGGACAAAATGCATTTTGAAAAATTGCTCCTCATATATATATATAGTTATCTTCTAAACCGTTTCTACTTGCTTTAGGTTTCTTTTAATCAGTAATGTAGCAAGGGGGGGAGGGCGGAATGAGCGGTCCGCCCCAGGCGCCACGCCGTCTTGACAAGGGCGTCAATCAGTAGATGGGTGATCAACACTGTCAGCAGAAGCATTTCTTGCATGTTTAATTCGATAGGATTTCACAGAAATAGTACCAAATTTGACAGTAATCTTATGAATATTTCTGATCATAAGCGTGAGTGTTGCTACTTTCGAACAAAATTTTTCAACGTTAAAGCTTATTGGAACCTACTTTCGTTCAACAATGAGTCAGATGCAAATACACTTGTCAACAAAATTATTGCAACATATATCACAATTTTACGAAACTTCATGTAAGCGTATCTCTGTGAAAAATGAACATATTTAAAAGTTTTTTTTTTCATTTTCGAGGCTAAAGTTTGTACGAAGCTTTCAATGAATTTTGAATCTATTCTTAAACCTACCTAGCATCTTTTAAAAAATAAGGACGTGTTTTTTTTTTAAATTTACATAGTTTGA
>NW_017299885.1:104507-106503 GCF_001594075.2 Trachymyrmex cornetzi | reverse complement strand
ATAAATTTTTGTCGTAAATGTTTCCATACTTCATGATAACCATGAAGTATGGATTTTTCTCTTACAAATTTAAAACAAATTAAGCTTTGTACGACTTTTTCTCCGAGGAGATATAGTGTATCAAAATTACCTATGTATTTTATTCACCGCCAGCATTAACATTACCCGATGCGTACCACGGGGAGGTTGCTGAACGGATTTTGCATCGTGCGTGCGTGCGTGCGTGCGTGGGGAGGAAGGGAGGGGAGGTATGGAGACATGTGGGGTATGTCTGCTCTTTAAAACTGTGCATTTCCGCCTCGTCTTCGAATGATCTCTTATAAACGTGCATGCATATTGATGCAAGATCTAATTGAGGAAAAGATGAACCGCCAACAAATCTGGAGCAATTTGAATTAGCATTGCATCAAATACATGGTAGGAAGTTCCTTAGACTTCAATTAAAGTTTCCCATGTACGATTTTAAAACTGGGCCAACATCGGCCCAACTTCCGACTGTCGGCCCAGTACTGACTGTAACGTCACGCCGACGTCGGCATAATATCCAAATGATAAGATCGGCCCAACATTAACGCCAGTGTCGGGCCGACATTGGTCACCGACGTCGGGCCGACATTAAATTTCAGTGTTGGGTAGACATTGGTCACCGACATCGCCCCAACGTTAGACGCCGATGTCGAGCCGATGTCGATAAAATATCCAAATGATAAGATCGGCCCAACGTTAAAAGCCAGCGTCGAACCGACACTAATCACCGACATCGGCCCAACGTTAAAAGCCAGTGTCGAGCCGATACTGATCACCGACGTCGGTGCAACGTCGGATAGCAATGTCGAGCCGACGCTAGTTCAATATTTATATTTAAAAAATTATTTTTTAAATATAGATATTTAATACACAAGATATCTGAAAGTGTATGATTAAGATTTTTTTGTCTTACCTGAAATTTAATATTTAAATTCATTTCGAAAAACACACTTACCTTGAGAGATTCGAACCTAGGATCTCTGGATCATGAGTCTCCTACCTTACGTACTAGACCATTCCTTCAGCTGATAAATTAATAACTTATAGTACATTTAAGTTTGCCGACAGTCATTAATCGAAAATGGTGCGACGTCGGCCCAACCTATATTAGCCGACACTTACTCAATGACGCCATTTGACCAATGTCTAGCCAACGTTGGCACTATGTTGGCAACTGGTTGTTACGCCAACCTCGGCGCGACGTCGGCACAGGCTAAGTTAGCCGACTCTTATTTCAAGACAACTTCAGGCCACGGCCGGGCCAAGGTTGGATCAACGTTGGCAGTATGTCGGCAACCGGTGGTGACGCCAATCACGGCGCGACGTCGGCCTAACGTACGTCAGCCGACTCTTACATATTGACGAAGCTCGGGCCAACGTTGGCTGCACGTCGGCAACCGGTGGTCACGTCAATGACGGTGCGACGTCTGCCCAACGTATGTTACCAGACTCTTACTTATTAACGAAGCTCGGGCCAATGTTGGCAACATGTCGGCAACCAATGGTCACGCCAATCACGGCGCGACGTCGGCCCAACGTACATTAGCCGACTCTTTCATATTGACGAAGCTCGGGCCAATGTTGGCAACATGTCGGCAACCAATGGTCACGCCAATCATGGCGCGACCTCGGCCCAACGTACGTTACCAGACTCTTACTTATTAACGAAGCTCGGGCCAATGTTGGCAACATGTCGGCAACCAATGGTCACGCCAATCATGGCGCGACCTCAGCCCAACGTACGTTACCAGACTCTTACTTATTGACGAAGCTCGGGCCAATGTTGGCAACATGTCGGCAACCGGTGGTCACGCCAATCATGGCGCGACCTCGGCCCAACGTACGTTAGCCGACTCTTACTTATTGACGAAGCTCGGGTCAACGATGCAGCATGTCGGCAACCAGTGGTCACGCCGATCACGGCGCGACGTCGGCCCAACGTACATTAGCCGACTCTTACATATTGACG
>NW_017299885.1:99159-102885 GCF_001594075.2 Trachymyrmex cornetzi | reverse complement strand
GGCCAGACATTGGCCAAAGGTCGTCATCGAATAAGTGTCGGCTAATGTACATCGGGCCGACGTCGCACCATGTTCGATTAATGACTGTCGGTTTGCCGTGAATTCGCCAACGTCGGCCCAACGTTGAACATCGGGTGAGAGTCGGCAAAGCTTACCTGGGTTGTATTAATATGTGCACATTTACAAGAAGTCATCTGAAGACGAGGCGGATATACACAATTTTCAAGGGCAAACATATCCCTACATGCCTCTACCTCCCTTCCCCTCACACACACACCCACACACTGAAAAATACGGACACACACGCGCAAAATTCGATTAGAAACCTTCTCCTGGTGTGCATTGGGTAATGCTAATGCTGACGGTAATTAAGTAAAATGCATAGATAAGTTTGATACACTGTATATCCTAAAAAAATCATACAAAGCTTAATTTTTTTTAATTTGTAAGAGAAAATTCCATATATTACGACAGTGATCATGAAATTTGCGAAAAAAATTTACTCCACCCTGTAGAGTGCTTTAAACTACGAAAATTTCTTAAGACAAAACACGTCCTTATTTTTTAAAATGCCAGGTAGGAATAAGGATAGATTTAAAATTCGTTAAAAGTTTCGTAAAGTACAGACTTTACTGTTAAAAGTGAAAAAAAAGACTCTTAAATGCGACCATTTTTCACAGAGTTACGCTTTTACTTAAAGTTACGCAAAACTATAATATAAATTTATAATGCGATAATTTCTCGTTGACGAGTGTAAATGCACTTGCGTTGCCTTTCATTGAACAAGATGTAACAAAAGATGTACAGTTCCGAGATCCTCAACTGCACTAAATTTGCAGCAATATTGCTGCAACATTGTTACAATGTGTAGTGTCGATACAATTTTGTAGCAATATTGCTGCAATTTTTGTACTGTTTGGAATGTTAGCAAAGAATTTACAAGCACTAAAGTCCGGAAGATTCAAATTTAAAATTTTTTCAGTTAATAGTATGTTTTCAATTTGTTCTAGTTTATTTAAAATTTAGCCTTTGTTATTTAATTTTTATGCTAAAATATATGTAAGAGACAATAAAAAAGGCAAAATAAAAATATTATATGTAGAGGAGAGTGGCCTAAATCGGACCCGTGTTCCAAATAGGACCTTTTAATTTAAATGAATACAGTTAAATAGATTTGTGTAAGTCCTTATAAAATAACGACATGTGCAGTTTGACAGTTCTTTGTTATAACATTCATAGAATAGACGCTAATATATATTTTCATCCATTGTACGAAAATTTCTTTAAAAAAGAAAATTCTTGTAAATCATTGTTTAAAAGGTGTTAAAAATTTGAAAGGTAACTGATTTAAGATAATTAAAGAGTAGTATTAATAAATATCAAGTGTTTTGTGATCACTTCTGCGGTTTATTGTAAAATTTGTTCGAAAATTCGAACCCAAGCAGAACAACAAATCATTATGATATCAAAATGATGTCAAAATAATTCCAAAATGATCATTAAAAGTCATTTTTCAATAATTTTCGATTCATTTTAATGTCATTTTGACGTTATCGTGATTTGCTGTTCTGCTTAGGAAAGAACCCGTCTCCAAATCGGACCTATAGTACAATAGATAACTTGTAGGCCTAGTTGTAGTACTGATGATCTGCCGATCAGATCTGATCCAAGGAACTAAATTAGTAAAATATCATGTATCATCAGGATCAGATTAATTGAGTTATATTGATTTAAATTCTAATAACATAAACTCGGTAATTTTTTTTATCTTTTGATCATCAAATTGCTCGTGTTTACTCAGTACTAACGAAAATACATAAAAATATTTAAAAATTATATCTAAAAGTCCTTAAAAATAAGAGTATCCGATTTGGACCAGGAGATCGTCCGATTTGGACAAGTTCCAAATCGGACCGAAAAAAGCGGTTTTACATTTTTCATTATTTAATACAAATGAGAGATACGTCAAAATGGTCTGAAACAAAAATGAATGGAATCAAATGATCTTCCCAATGACACATTCGGTTTTATGATCGAACTTTATTTACTACTTATAGAGAGCAAAAATTGCAAAATAGGTCCGAATTACCCCACACTTTCCCCTATATACTACATGGGCTGAAAAGTCCCGGGATTTTTAATGAAAACAAGCGTTTTTTGGGCAAAGTTATATTTATTCCTCAACATAGTTGCCTTCGAGGGCAATACACTTGGTATAGCGATTTCCCAACATTTCGATGCCCTTTCTGTAGTACGAAACATCCAAGTCTTCGAAATATGCCTCGGTTTCCGCGATGACTTCCTCATTCGATTTGAATCTCTTCCCTGGAACCACCGCTTGAGGTTTGGGAACAGATAATAGTCGCTGGGGGCCAAGTCTGGAGAATACGGTGGGTGAGCAACCAATTTGAATCGTAATTGGTCCAATTTGGCCATCGCTTTCAAGGACGTGTGTGAAGGTACATTATCGTGATGGTACAGAACTTTTTTCTTCGCCATATAGGGCCGTTTTTTCTTTATTTCGTCGTTCAGTTTGTCCAATAACGCTGCATAATACTCTCCCGTAACTGTTCTTCCCTTCTGCAGGTAATCGATGAAGATTATGCCATGCGCATCCCAAAAAACGGAGGCCATAACCTTCCCGGCCGAGCGTTGGTCTTTTGGCCGCTTTGGTCGGCTTTCGTGGCTTTCCAACCACTTTGCAGACTGTCTATTGGACTCAGGCGTATGGTAATGGATCCACGTTTCATCCATCGTCATAAAACGTCGAAAAAAGTCCGCTCGATTACGCTGCAACAACGCCAAACCGGCCGTTGAATCATCAACGCGTTGCTGTTTTTGGTCGACGGTCAGCAAACGCGGCATCCATCGCGCCGATAGCTTTTTCATCTCCAAAAGATCGTGCAAAATGTATCCCGCCCGTTCTTTTGAGATGCCCACGGCCTCAGCTAACTCGCGCAACTTCACTTTACGATCACTCAAAACGATTCGATGCACTTGCTTTACGATTTCCGCATTCGTAGCCTCTTTTGGCCTTCCAGAGCGAGGTGCGTCTTCGGTGCTTGTACGACCCATTTTAAATTCACTAAACCACGATAAACTGTTGTTCTCGAAGGAGCAGATGTGGGATAACATTTCTGCAATCATTGCAATGATTGTTCAGAAGTTTTTCCCATCAAGAAACAATGTTTGATCAAAATGCGATATTCCTGTTTTTCATTTTTTTTTTACGAAGGCGAAAGTAGCGTCACTCAGACTGTAGCTTGTAAACGAATGGACGAAATGTCATGGAACTTCATACATAAACTAGCGACAGATGAACCTCTCGAAATGAGTCATGTTCATTTTCTAGTGGCGCCACCTATTGAAAAATCCCGGGACTTTTCAGCCCATGTAGTATATTTTCTTGGAAAGAATGATGTAATGTTAGATATTGTAGTCGGTTTATTAAACAGTATTTGATGTCCTGTTTCGATGTTGTGTTTTGTCAATCTACGGATCAAAGAACACCAACGTGATGTCAGGCTAAAACACGCCACGCAGTCGGCATTATCAGAACACAACATCGAAACAGGACGTCAAAATGCTGTTTGACAAAACGGCCACAATAGCCAACATTACATTATACTTTCCAAGAAAAAGAGATAAAAATACAAAAACACCCTAACAATCTAAATAGAGATAATGGCTACAACATAAATGAAATATGGAAGACCATTCTCCCGG
>NW_017299885.1:87072-98591 GCF_001594075.2 Trachymyrmex cornetzi | reverse complement strand
TCCAATATTTTTCGGTGTTTTGAAAGTATGCCAAGTTTCATTAAGATCGGCGGGTGGCACTTGGGTAGGTTTACTTGTCAGTATTAGGCTGCTCCTCGCTCTGATGAAGTGGACTGTAAAATTCACAAAACGTTGGCATTTCAAGAATGGATCTGGACACGGAGGAAACACGCGAAACGCATAATCTTTATATAACAGTTACTAATATATAAAAGGTCATAAAAAAGTATGTCGTTATAGAACAGTCTGAATCGAATTACAAAAAAAAATACAATTTAAAACAATATAACTAAAAATAATGTATAAAATTAAATAACTTAATAGAATCAACGAAAGTACCAAAATCTGTATATATAGATATGTTATAAGAAAGTCCCTATTAAAATTATAACTATTGCTGATATACAAAGGATAATAACAATGTATATCAAAGTAAAACGGTTTCAATCAAATTTTTAAACAAAATACAAATTAAAACAATATACATATACCTTAAACTGTGTCATACTGTTCGCTCCAATGGTGTCAATTAATAATCGTAGTCAGATATTTAACGCTAACAACACATATATAGATAGGCAAAATGCGAAAGAGATGCTTCGCTGTACTAAGACATTGTGAAATTAAATGACAGAGAAGAGAGAAAAAGGCTGTATGTGAGATGATAATGGTGGAGATAAAATTAGATAGGAGAAATATAAGAGCAAGAGAGGAAAGAAACGAGGAATAGGAAATGAATTAAGAGAGGGAGAGTGATTTTATGATTTGTTGATAAGGTTCAGGTAACAATTTTTGTAAGAGGGATCGTCCAAGAGAATTCAGATCACGTTAATTCCCTATTTCTTTCCTAATTGCGTAGCTGTTATAACGTCACTTGTTCAAATTGAAGATTATGTTTATTTGTACATTGAAAATGACACGATTGTTGTCGAAACATATGTTTGTTATTTGATTATTAAAAGTTATTGTTTTGACTCGTAGCCCTTCTATTTCATTTGTATTGATTTATTTTTATTGAGTCATATCATTACATATACTGAGAAATAAATTATTTGTTAATTAATCTATTAGTGGTTACCACTAAATAATAGTAAATAGTACAATAATATAAATGCTATTAAATAATAGCTTAATTAAAAAAGACTTGTGTGGGGGGACAAAGAGGAGGATCGCCCCGAACGCTACCATCCTTTGTTACGACACTGCTTTTAATCATACATTTACAGTAAAAGACATTTAGATTATAAAATGAAATTAAACAATTTAACGAGTTAAACGCACCGACATTTTTCCTACTTGAGTAGCATCTAGAATTGATATTTTTATGTCGATTAAACTTTTGCTTCTCGTAGTTCTAAATACATCTCAGAAAGGCGAAATTGTATGTCGTACGAGAATGATTTCTCTCGGGAAAATACATACTATTCTCACAGGTGACCAATAGTCAGTTAGTAGAAGTTTACAACTCAGCGTAGCGATGTAAATGTAAACGTCGTTGCTATTTAACGCGAACCATTCTAAGTCTCCTAATGACAAGAAAAATATTATTGAAAGAGTATTTCCTTGAAGATCCTTCACGTAGAAAAAATAACCGAGGAATCGCTCTATGTAATATTACAATAGCTGTTTGCGACTCTTGCAGTCAATCTAGAAGTGTGCTGTCGAAAATATTCCTTTATAATAATTATTTAACATTGTTGATGTATTAAATTGTGAACTAACAATTTAATCATTGAAAGTGCATTTCTCCTTTTTGACTTAAAACTAAACTAACGTTTATACTGGTTTTTAATTAAAAATTAGATATTTTAGCAATTAAAATATCAATGTTCGGACTCCTCAAATTCAAACAATAAATAACTATAAAGACTATGTGAGTCAGCGCAGTTAACAGTGCTCAAATTAAATTATAATTATGCGCTGACTCACATAGCCTTTATACTAATTTATTATTAGATATTTTGTTGAAACATTGACCACACATTATTAATTTTAAATCTATATTAAGAGAAAGGCAAAGAAGGATAGAAATTGAAAATTCACTTGATTAATAAATTAAAAAATATAATAATAATTGCAATTCGATAAAGATAAAAATTATTAAACGTTTTGTATCTGCCTTGTAGGCATTCACTAAAAATGAATTTAAAAAAAATTAATATATCTGTTCACTACTACAAAGTGCTTAAAGATAAGTGCATTTACCACGTGATGCCGAACGATATCAAGAACGGAATGTGACCGCAGCAATGTATGATTGTCTTTATACACACCAGAAATATCGAAATCCGTGAATAGTTATTAATAGGACAAAGCCTTTGGCTACACATTGCGCACATGAAACTACCATTACCATGTCTGCCATAAAAGCTAGCGCAGGTGTCGCAATTAACAAAGGAAGTTACATTATCAGTAATATCAGTCGCATAATAGCACAATCGGTTCCACTTGCATCCTATCGTAATAGTTGCAGTTTTGAAAATACGCAGTTTTAAAAATACGAAGGTTACATAACGAATAAATATATTTTATGAAACGAGATGGCTTCTCTTGCCTACAGATTTATTGCGTACCTACAGCATCGTTTGCCTACATCACTTCTGCCAATAATTCGTTTGCGCACAAAAATTATTGCTTACAGCTCGATTGCCTATCCCTATAGCAAAAATTGTCATAGTTGTATCACAACATTCATGATTACGTAATGGTGATGTGCGAATGTCCGCTTTATCACAAATGTGATGTCATAGCAATGTCCTGGTGCGAATTTCTTTGTAACATGTGTTATTTTGTTATGACAATCTCACAGTGACAGCGTACTTTTTTAATGATTATTGTATTATATCAGTATTATTGTATTATATTTTTGTGATTCTATTGTGACGTAAATGTGATCCTTTTCTAGAGGTATATACAGGGTGTCCCAATCTTTTTTGCCAATTACTTTTGTGTAGATAGAGCGGACTAAACTGAGTCGAAAAGTCCTCTACCATTTTGCAATTTTCGTAATAGTTAACAAGATATTAATTACTAAAAATTGCAAAATATTGGTCTTGAATAACTTTTTACTCAAATACTGTCAACTTTATAGAAAAACTGCAAGAGACAAAAATTATTTATTTTCTTCTCATAAAGTTCTGGGAATTTTTCAGAATTTTTTATCAACTTTTTAGTACTACATTTTCTTATTTTTACCAACATGTGAAAATACGGTATTAAAAAATTCTGAAGAAATTCTCAGAACTTTATGAGAAGAAAATAAATAATATTTGTCTGCTTCAATTTTTCTGTAAAGTTGATAGTATTTGAGTAAAAAGTTATTCAAGACCAATATTTTGCAATTTTAGTAATTAATATCTTGTTAACTATTGCGAAAACTGCAAAATGGTACAGGACTTTTCGACTCAGTTTAATCCGCTCTATCTACCCAAAAGTGATTGGCAAAAAAGATCGGGACACCCTGCATACTTTTGCGCACAAATAAAAATTTCAGAGACGAAATCTCATTTGCTTATATATGTATTATTACCTACAGATCAATTGCCTATATGTATTATTGTCTACAGATCGATTGCCTGCAAACACACTTTTGCGCACAAATTTAAAATTAAGATTAAATTATATAAGAAAATAATTTGTATTTTAAAAGTAGAGAATTTGTGTTTTAAAGCTGAAAATTTGTGTTTTGAAACAGAATTTCTATCCTTAAAGCAGAGAAATAGTACATGCAGGCAATCGAGCTGTAGAAAATGCCCATTCAGTATCGATTATTACGAAAAATTTTCAGAATTGTTTCAACCTTTCACATCTCATGTGTAACAGTTCTGAAAGAAATCTGCAATATGTCATATGAAATATTTTAACAGAAGTTTTTCCAAAATCTATCATATGCAATAAATTGAAAAATATTTCAATTTAAACAGAACAAAAAATCATCATTATATTAAAATCCAAAATGTTTACTAAAATTTTTTTTTGTTAATCACGATTCAATTTAACGTCATTTTGATCATGGTGGAATTAGACAAGGTATTCCCGAAGATGCGCAATAGCAAAATAATGGCGTCTCTATTCGCAATTGACATGAATGTAATGTTTGATAATCTGATTTTATGTTTTCGAGTTTTTATATATTATTATTTAGTTTTTATTAGTTTTTCGTTTAGTTTGTAATAGTTTTTATATAGAGGAAAGTCGCCGATATTAACCTTTTGGCCTACAACCACGAGTGAGACTCGTGGTAAGAAATTTGGTAAGTGAGACTCATGGTAAGGAGTTTGACTCGTGCTTATTGTTTATGGACCAAATTCCTTACCACGAGTCTCACTCGTGGTTGTAGACCAAAGGGTTAACATAAGTATTCTAAAGTGACACCCCCTTATTTCTCAGAAACTGACTATTGCACTTTATTAATACTAATAAAATCATTATCTGTTTAGCTAATTAAAGAAGTAAAAACTCATAATTCGTGTATTTGTGGCTTGTTCCTATACCAAATCAGCTGAAAACGAATTCTACGAATGCGAAAATAAAATTCTTACGATTTTTTTTGAAAATTGCATAGTTTAAATAATAGTAACTGTATTATTGATAATATTACGTCATTTTAAATGCTTGTAATTTCCTAAATCAATTTTATTTATATTATATTTTTTAGTTTTTTCGTAATACGATTTTAAAATAAAATTGGGGTGCAGTGTAAACCGCCACACCTGTCTGTAAAACAGATCATGAGTTAATTTAACCTTTATAATGTTGCTTTATAGTATCAAATAGCTCTATTGGAGCGGAAGACAATCGTGTATATATGGAAAAACTCTTGAAAAATTATCGTGTTACATATTTGCATCTTGTATAACAACATAAAGTAAGTATGCATATATAATTCAATAAAAATGTTTTATAACGAAGTGAAAAGATTCTGGAATCTTATATACATTCACTTGTAGGTATTTTATACAGATAATTCCCGTAAAAGAAAAAAAATATGAATACGTAGCATTACTGTCTACTGTATCAGTTTTGAAACCCATTTTGTCAGACGTTCATTTTTGCTTAGCTTACAAAAAAATTAATTATTGCAAAATTACAAGCAGTATTACAAAAACTATGGCCATATTAGATAATCTTGTAATCCAGGATTTGGAAAAAGATGTTCTTAACAATTTGAATACTGTGGTTCCGGTGTATTATTGATGAATGATATTTTGGTTGCATTACCGTATAACCAGATTGATGATGTTCTAAATTCGTTCAACTCGTATCACAATAGATAGAAATTTATTGTAGAAAAGAAGGATGATGGTTCTGTAAATTTTTTGGATGTTACTGTCAAGGTAGAGGAAGGTTGTATTAAATTTGATAATTATAAGAAACCGACTAATTCGGGATGATATTTGAGTTACAAATCGTATCACCCAGATGAACACAAGAGAGATGTAATCAATCTACCATTTTGATAGAATTCTTTTTCTATCACATCCAGAGTATCACAGCAGGAACATAGAAAACTTAATTAATGTTTTGCTCTGGAATGGTTATCCGTTGAACTTAATATTCTCTACTAGTAATTATAGAATTAAAACTTTATATAAAAGAAAGAATCTATATAACAACGAGAAGAATGATAACAAAGAAATTAAGGATAATAATTTAATAAAAAAATTAAATTCGAAAAATAGAACTCTCAAAAATGTCAAATTAGGATTAATATATAATAAACAAGGCTATGAGAGTCAATACTGCGTTAGAATTGCAGGAAATTAATCAATTATGTGTCGATACTTATAAAAATTGTTTAATTAAGACAGACGTTTCGGCCTACTTCTGGGCCATCTTCAGTATACAGAGATCGTCGATAGCACTTCCATCCGAACCAACGAGTTATCTTTCACCTTATATTCATAGTTGGAACAAGATTCGTAGGTCTTGTGGCCAGATTGAATCGAAGGATACTACACAATTGACCATAATCATAAAGTTAACAAATTAAAGAATTTTTAGATTACAAAGTGAATCCATGTTAAAGATGAATAAAAACTCACCCGTTCGAATGTGAAAGTTTCAAATAAATTAATACACAATATATGCATGGAAATGTAGAAGTTGTCACAATGGTTTAAATTACGTCTAAGCGAGTCGACAGTTCGCAGTCAATTGAGAATAGCAAAGTCAAATAATGTATACAAATTACAAGCATAATAAATACATACTTCAAGTCTTATTTTAATTTCTTTGGAATAATGTTTTAGAGAAACGAATGGCTGTGCGATTATAAATGTAAAACAAGAATAATGATTTAGAAATTACGTGAGTAATACAATTGCACAGTCATGAACACCCAAGATCAGAAGTAAATGAGCCTTATTCGTTACAATAAATTGAATGTAATACAATACAATTAAATACAAATGTAATTATCGCAATTGTTCGAGAATGGGCATATACGATTCATGTAAAAAATCTGTGTCAGATTGTAGATTGAGGCTGTTTTTTTGCAACTTTATATACAACATTTCAGATATACGTCGTCTGTAAAACCATCTTTCAGTATCCATAATTTTGACATCCTCCCAATCAAAATCATGGTTCAAATTTAATCGGTGTTCACTGAGAACAGAAAGATTACCATTGCGTTTACGGATGTCATTCTTGTGTTCTTTGATTCTTACTCCTAATGTGCGCTTAGTTTGGCCAACATAAGACGCATCACAGTCATTGCAATTAATTTTATAAATCACGTTCCTTTTATGGAAAGTGGTCAGGCAATCTTTCTGCGCTTTAATAAAACAGTTAAGTTTATTCAGACTGCAAATCGCCAATTTAACACTCAAATTTTTGGCTATTTCTGTAAACCTATCTGTCATCTTTCTGATATATGGTATAATGAACCATGTTTTTATCTCTTCAACATTATTCATAATTGTGTCAGTATTTTGTTGATTAGCGGTTTTTTTATTCACTAATGATTTCAACCTGTCATTAATTGTGTTAAAAATAATATCTAACGGATAGTCATTACAAAGTAAAGTTTCTATAACAAATATTAAATTCTTTTTGTGGAATTTTGGAACAGACAAAAGAAATGCTCTATCTACCAGACCCATAATCGTACCCATTTTTTGAGAAAGAGGATGTTGAGACATAAAATTTATGTACCTACCAGAGAAAGTAGGTTTATGATACCAATCATATTCAATTCCTCCATTGAATTTAATCAACGTCAAATCCAAAAAATTTAACGTCAAGCCACCAATTTCCATGGTGAATTGTAGTCGTGGATGAAAAGAATTAAACACCCTGAGGATCTCTGTCGTTTTTTCTTTTGGTGCTGCTAAAGCAACATCATCGACATATCTTACATAAAACGGAAGATGAATTCCCAAAGTGTTCAAGGCTCTCTCCTCCAAATCCTGAAGTACTATGTCCGCGATCACGGGTGATAAAGGTGATCCCATCGGCATGCCGAACTTTTGTCGATATATAGTGTTATCAAATGAAAAATATGCTGACTCAAAAACGAGTTTCACAGCTATCAAAAATTCGTTTTTGGGAATATTAGTTATTTTTGAAATCGAATCCCATCTATGGTTGATACTATCAAGAGCTGAGTCTGTAGGTATATTCGTGAAAAGTGACACGACATCTAGAGAAACCAAAATTTCGTTGTTATCGAGAGAAATGTTGTTTATCTTTTTTGTTAATTGAAAACTGTTTCCTATGTAACTTGGAGCATTGCAACTGACTTTAGAAATAATTTCATGCAAAAAAGATGCCAATGGATACAATGTGCTGTCAATAGCCGAAACTATTATTCTAAGGGGTATGTCTACTTTATGGATTTTGGGTAATCCATACACACCAGGAAGAACCCCATCACTCACATAAAGATGGTTATAATCTAGTTGTGAAATATATTCTTTTTTCTTCCAACTTGTCAAAAGTATCCTTAGTTTCCTAGTCAGACTAATAACCGGATTCTTATGAATAATTTCATATGTGCTGTTATCGTTAAGTAACATCAACATTTTTTTGTTTGTACTCATTGATATCCATTGCCACCGTCACGTTACCTTTATCAGCTCTTGTAAGGATAATATTTTTATTCTGTTGTAAGAAAGTCCTAGTCATCGTCCACATTGACTGTAATTTAATCTTTAATCTATCCGTATGGTTAATGCATGTGGAAAGACCGTTCACGATTGGTATAATCCTATTTCTAATCTCAGACCTAAGACTGACGTGTACCTGATTAATGCTATTTTCAATGTACTTTATATATTCTAAAGTTGTTCTTTTGTAATTGAATGGTGGTAATGAAAAATTCTCCCCTAACTGTAATAAGCAACAAACTGTCTTGGGAATGTTAATGGAGGTCAAATTAATGAACCATTTATTTTTGAAATTATTTAACGATGAAGTAGCACAATCAAAATTAATGTCATTTGTGTCTATGCGGATATCAATCGATTTAATAAAACTATTATTATTAGGTGTGTCGGTTTTACTGGCCTGGGAAATCAAGTACTTAATAGGACGTATATTTTTTATTTTATTAATGTTTTGTTTGGTAATTATCCATTTTATCTTTTTGTCTATTCTTGCTAATTCATCATTATACATGTGTGTGAACATTACCTTTTGTCTGTGAAAAAATGGATCTGTAATATGTCTAGGAATGTATGCCAAAATCTTTCTCATGAGATACATTGATTGTCTTTTTGAATAATGAATCCTTTTATGTGCATCATTTACTTCTAAATTGATTATCCGTTTGATGTACAACAGTTTAGAACAATTGAATTTGTAAATCGTTTTGTGATGATTAAGGTTAAGTTCATGATTATAAATGTAATATAAATGTTGTGGAATAATACTTTCTTGTAAACAAATTTTTTAAAAATATAACCTAATGGTGTTTTTGACAATATTCTTCTGATGTTTAGACCATGATTTTAAAAAACTAAGTGCGATAAGACCAAAGGTCCTGTATATAAAGTTAAAAAACGACAATTGTTGACGACGCATTGTTTCAGCCAGCGTATAAAATTAAATTCGAAATAGAACTCTCAAAAATGTCAAATTAGGATTAATATATAATAAACAAGGCTATGAGAGTCAATACTGCGTTAGAATTGCAGGAAATTAATCAATTATGTGTCGATACTTATAAAAATTGTTTAATTTAGACAGACGTTTCGGCTTACTTCCGGGCCATCTTCAGTATACAGAGATCGTCGATAGCACTTCCATCCGAACCAACGAGTTATCCTTCACCTTATATTCATAGTTGGAACAAGATTCGTAGGTCTTGTGGCCAGATTGAATCGAATAAATTAATAAAAAAATGTTTTATAATATCTTATATACAGAACATTTCGGAAAAATTTAAGAGCATTGCAGACAAAAACAATTATAAGATAACATATAAACCGATTAAGACTTTAACTTCAGTGGTTAAAATTAGGTAAAGACAAACTAGACAAAATGAAAAGTTCTCAAGTGGTGTATAGGATAAATTGCATAAATTGTGTCATCATACCATATGTAGGTCAGACAAAAAGGAAGTTAGGCACTAGGATAAAAGAACATAAAGCCGATATAAAGAAAACAAAGGATACTCGTTCGGTTGTTTCCGATCATCAGGTGGAATTAGGACATAATTTAGATTGGGAAAATATTCAATACTTGACACAGAGCTATTCTTTCATAAAAGACTCACGTTAGAGATGATTAGCATAAAAAGACAGATTAACGGCATGAACAAGCAGACAGATACAGAGAAATTTCCAGAATCATATTTTCTTTGTTAAATATTTCTTCTAACAGATAACAATTTCCCTCTCTACTTGTTTATGAGTATATATAAGTTGAAAATGTACGTTGAGATGTTAGTATGTCGTCACAATTTGAACGATACGAGAGGTTATCCACGTTGGATGATATTAACCGGATTATAAGATAATATAACACAGGTGCGCTTAAGGTTATAATAGACTTAATTGTTTTAAGTGTATTAATACTGGTGTTTTTATTAGAATCAGGAAGTTTGCGTTCTATTATCGAATCTATGGAGAGCTGCGATGTATTGTAATAAACTGACTGATAGTGTTAAATTGACATAATTGCACAGGTATGTGATAAGGAGAATAAGTGTATTTAAGTAAGTTTATGACCATTAAAATTTGATAATTTGATAGAATCAGGTAACTCTGTGTGATACAACAAGAAAAAATTTTTTCGATGTGACAAATGAGACTAACAAAGTGGACGTATTAATATGAAGCATAAGGGACAAAAATAATTTATGACTACCGTATGTAAAGAAGGAAATAAATTTTATTGTAAGGATACGCGTTAAAAAATGATATTATTAGAAGTTTAATTTATAAGTATGAATGACGGCTTAATCATATCGTAAAATATGGTATATAGGATAGGAATATGCTAATTAATCTACTTTATAACTGTTAATGGTAACTGAAGATGGTCCGATTGGGACCGAAACGTTTATTATCAATTCTTTGTATTTAATAAAAGATTTAAAATAATCTCGCCACTGTTATCTGGTGTTCATGGTATATGCCTTTCAGACAAATAATTGTTTACAAAAACTATATTATAAAAGACACTTTTTAATTTGTACTTATATTTTAAAGTTTTATTTTTATCTTTTGTTTAAGAAATATTGTCTAAAAACAAAGTGATATGTATCGGTATCAGTGACTTTTCTCTATAATTATTTTTATTTATTTTTTATAAAAGTCGTGATAGTATTTAAGGGCGACTTTTAATTTGTCGTACTGCTTATTTATGCGCAATACAACACCTTCTCTAATTCCACCATGATTTTGACATTACTGTGACTTATTCTACTTTAAGGATGTGTTAGACGTAAAGTTTTGCGGGAGGGCTCCGTTTGACCACAATCCCGATTGCCTACAGCTTCGTTTGCACACAGCAACATTGCACACAGCGTATTGCACACAGGACATTATTGTACACAGTGTATTGAACACACGACATTATTGCACACAGCGCTTTGCACACACGGCATTATTGTACACATCGCATTGCACACGACGTTTTGCACACATGACATTATTGCACACAGCATATTGCGCACAGGGCATTATTGTACACAGCGTATTGCACACATGACAATATTGCACACGGCGTTTTGCGCACAGGACATTATTGTACACAGCACAATGCACACACGACATTATTGCGCACAGGACGTGATTGTCCACAGCGTATTGCACACAGGACAATATTGCACACATGACAATATTGCACACAGGACAATATTGCACACATGACATTATTGCGCACAGGACGTGATTGTCCACAGCGTATTACACACAGGACAATATTGCACACATGACAATATTGCACACAGGACAATGTTGCACACATGTCATTATTGCGCACAGGACGTGATTGTCCACAGCGTATTGCACACAGGACAATATTGCACACATGACAATATTGCACACACGACACTATTGCGCACAGGA
>NW_017299885.1:85952-87050 GCF_001594075.2 Trachymyrmex cornetzi | reverse complement strand
TACAGTTCTGATTGTACGCACCACTCATATCAACTGGTGCCTAGTAATTTTCCACTGTTTTGCCAATGAGATTATTTTATTTTTAAATTGGCCAATCAGCGATACATGTGTGCAATATGCGATGTGTGCAATCGGAACCCTCCCATTGTACCCAACGTATTGCATACGGCGCATTGCGCACACGACATTATTGTACACAGCATACAGGAATATGGAGTTTTGGCAGTACCGTGTGTACTATGGTGAATGCTAAACTCACTATAAGGTGCTTTTACATGGGAGCATTTAGAGTCCCTATACGGGACTCTAGAGCTGCGTTCGGGAAGCGTCCTATCAACTCTATTTGTAATATACTATCCTTGTTTCACATTTAATGGACGATGGAGACACAAATAGCGCTAATAGCGTCTCCCCGAACCCAGCCTAGGAACGTCAAGCATCGAGCGTCAGAGCATGCGCAGTGATACATTGAATAATTTCACTGAAACGCATTGAATTCGATTACGAAATGATCCCGTTTGCCTACAATCCCGATTGCACACACCACTCATATCAGCTGGTGCCTAGTAATTTTTGCTGCTTTAGCAATGGGAATATTTTACTTTTAAATTGGCCAATTAGCAACGCATTTTTGCAACATGTAATGTGTGCAATCGGAGCTTTCCCGCCAGGATAGTAGTGTATATTAAAACATAACCTCTCTTAATTTACTATTTTGCTTAAAGAAGCTGGAATCAGAAATTTCAGAATTATGTACAATATGTTTTTGCATAGATGCTTGATGATCGCATGTAATGGGACCTTTACTTAGTGAAAAATCTACCTGCATATGCGCAGTTCGATTTTTCATTAATAATTGTTACGTTCAGTAGACTCAACAGTTCAGTGACTGCTCGCTGCTATTGACGTATTCTTCTAGATCTAAAATCTAACTGGATGATCTAAAAGTATACACGTACAATGGGGGCCTCCAGAAGCATATGACCGCTCAGTGAGCGATTGTAATATCGACTGCGTTCAGCGCACTCAACAGTTGAGCGAGTGCTATGGATGTATTCTTTCAGATCTAAAATGCTGATTGGATGATCTAAAAGAATA
>NW_017299885.1:84646-85739 GCF_001594075.2 Trachymyrmex cornetzi | reverse complement strand
GTCTGCGTTCGGCGAACTCAACCATCGACATATAGCACTGGACGGAGCATTCGACGAAATTTCTTTGATCTTCCGTCTTGACGAACTTATAAAGAGTGGCACCCAGTTGGACACGGTTCAATTGGACACGAGCCACTCACAGCGCTCGAGACTATAAACCTCCTAAGCACCTGTCGCTGTGATTGGTGGTGTCCGATCGAGCCGTGGTCAAACGGGATCATCCCCCTATAAAGAGTAAGGTAAATGTGTGATGGCACAAGTCGACACAGGTGTCATTCTATCTTTATCACTCTCCAAATGCCAAGAAGATTTTAGAGTTAGATTTTAGATCTAGAAGAATACGTCAATAGCAGCGAGCAGTCACTGAACTGTTGAGTCTACTGAACGTAACAATTATTAATGAAAAATCGAACTGCGCATATGCAGGTAGATTTTTCACTAAGTAAAGGTCCCATTACATGCGATCATCAAGCGTCGAGCATCTATGCAAAAACTTATTGTACATAATTCTGAAATTTCTGATTCCAGCTTCTTTAAGCAAAATATTAATTAAGAGAGGTTATGTTTTAATATACACTACTATCCTGGCGGGAAAGCTCCGATTGCACACATTACATGTTGCAAAAATGCATCGCTAATTGGCCAATTTAAAAGTAAAATATTCCCATTGCTAAAGCAGTAAAAAATTACTAGGCACCAGCTGATATGAGTGGTGTGTGCAATCGGGATTGTAGGCAAACGGGATCATTCCGTAATCGAATTCAATGCGTTTCAGTGAAATTATTCAATGTATCACTGCGCATGCTCTGACGCTCGATGCTTGACGTTCCCAGGCTGGGTTCGGGGAAACACTATTAGCGCTATTTGTGTCTCCATCGTCCATTAAATGTGAAACAAGGATAGTATATCATAAAAAGAGTTGATAGGACGCTTCCCGAACGCAGCTCTAGAGTCCCGTATAGGGACTAGATGCTCCCATGTAAAAACACCTTATAGTGAGTTTAGCATTCACCATAGTACACACGGTACTGCCAAAACTCCATATTACTGTATGCTGTGTACAATAATGTCGTGTGCGCAATGCGCCGTGTGC
>NW_017299885.1:77711-84363 GCF_001594075.2 Trachymyrmex cornetzi | reverse complement strand
TGTCATGTGTGCAATATTGTCCTGTGTGCAATACGCTGTGGACAATCACGTCCTGTTCGCAATAATGTCATGTGTGCAATATTGTCCTGTGTGCAATATTGTTCTGTGTGCAATACGCTGTGGACAATCAGGTCCTGTGCGCAATAATGTCTTGTGTGCAATATTGTCCTGTGTGCAATATTGTCATGTGTGCAATATTGTCATGTGTGCAATATTGTCCTGTGTGCAATACGCTGTGGACAATCACGTCCTGTGCGCAATAATGTCATGTATGCAACATTGTCATGTGTGCAATATTTTTGTGCAATGTGCTGTGTACAATAATGTCGTGTGCGCAAAACGCCGCGTGCAATATTGTCATGTGTGCAATACGCTGTGTACAATAATGCCGTATGCGCAATATGCTGTGTGCAATAATGTCATGTGTGCAATACGCTGTGTACAATAATGTCCTGTGTGCAAAACGTCGTGTGCAATAATGTCGTATGTGCAGTGCGCTGTGTACAATAATGTCATGTGTGCAATACGCTGTGTACAATAATGTCTTGTGTGCAATACGCTGTGTACAATAATGTCATGTGTGCAATACGCCGTCTGCAATACGTTGTGTACAATAACGTCCTGTGCGCAATATTATCGTGTGTGCAATATTGTCGTGTGTGCAATATTGTCCTGTGTGCAATACGCTGTGGGCAATAATGTCGTGTGTGCAATGTGCTGTGTACAATAATGTCCTGTGCGCAAAACGCTGTGTGCAATATCGTCATGTGTGCAATACGCTGTGTAGAATAATGGCGTGTGCGCAATATGCTGTGTGCAATAATGTCATGTGTGCAATACGCTGTGTACAATAATGTCCTGTGTGCAAAACGTCGTGTGCAATAATGTCGTGTGTGCAATGCGCTGTGTACAATAATGCCGTGTGTTCAATGCGCTGTGTGCAATAATGTCGTGTGTGCAATACGCTGTGTACAATAATGTCCTGTGTGCAATACGCTGTGTGCAATGTTGCTGTGTGCAAACGAAGCTGTAGGCAATCGGGATTGTAGGCAATCGGGATCCTCCCAAGTTTTGCAGTTCCTGCAAAGAAAATTAAATTTGGAAGTTTGTTTAATATTTACAATTCAAATTAACTACATACATACGAAAGTTGTGTGAATAAGATTATATTTTCATTTAATAACATATCTTTATAGTTTATTTATGCTATTTTATTTTTATTGTCAAAAATGAAAATTTTAAAAATTATAGGAAAATTTATATTTTTCTTTTATAAGAACTTTAAATATTCTAAATAATTTATGCAAAGTTTCATTACGATTTACTGATTAGTTACCAAGATTTAGGACAAATTAATATTTTGTTTATTTACTAGACAACTAATTCATGCAATGTAACTCTATGTAAATAATCTTGAATACATAATATACTTACATTAAGAAATTGAGATTTTTATCATTTATTTTATAATACATTTCCATATATTTTTATTTGAGCACAGATTTGAAAAATATTACGATTTATTAAAATATTGGGTCGGAGAAAAAGTTCTGCGGTATTTTTAGCTCAAAATTTTATATATAATATTTTCGTTAGAAATAATCAAAATTTAAATTTAAAAAAGGATTTTAAATCTTGAAATCTCTACTTTTGAATGATTGTTACATTTTTTTAATTTATATGAGTTTTGTAATTTTTACATATAGAAAAACGACCTGAAAAATAAAAAAATTTTTTTTCCACTTTGTAGGTCTGTAGCGTGCCCAAAAAAAATTTGAGCAAATTTTTGACTATCTATCGTAAAAGCTTGAAGCTTTCCCTACAAAACGTTTTAAAAATGTTCAATTTTTTGTTCTGAGTTACACACGAATTAAATAAAAAGGAGCATTCTGACTTTGATTGCTTTTAATTCCATTAAAAATCATTGTACTGTAATAAAAAAAACAGATTTTTAAAGCTGAAACGCTTTATCAAGTGATACATTTGCCAATTTAAAAAAATAGAATATATATGAATGTGAGCTAAAAATTGACATTACTTTTCTTTTAACCGTTGCATACTAATTATGAGGGGGGGGGGGGACAATAATATCACATTTTTAACTCAAATTGTATATATTTTATATTAAAAAAAACTTTTATTACCGATACGTTGACGATATTATCTTAGCAGCCCCATTCGAAAGCATTAATGACATCTTAAACACTTTTAACTCATTACACACAAGATTACAATTTACTATGGAAGTTGGCAAGGAAGATAAAATAAGTTTTTGGGACACTTTAATTATTAGGCTAATATATATAAAACAATATAAATATTATCAGGGCATAGAACCAATATTACAACGAACAATTTTAATTAAAATAATATTACAAACGTTTCGACTTCGATCGGGTCATTTTCAATGCAAAACAACTTTATCATAAAAAACCGGTCACATTGGTAAAATCTTAAAAAATATATAATAAAAATAATTATAACTTATCCTAATGTCGCTAGCATAATATTATCATAAAAAATTAATTATAACATTTCCTAATAAGTCAAGAACAATCTTGTCATTAATATAAGAAGAGTAAATAATCCAATGTCTTAAATAACGGTTGCATTTATGTAAAACCTCCAAGAAACGAATAAATTAATAATAACATCTCCTGAGACGTTGTGAGAATAATCATGTCGTTCTATGTAAAAAGTGTAAATTGTCAAGTTTTTTGAAATTTATGTTTAACTTGCAAATATGAACATATCTTGTCAGATAAATATAAAAAACCAGTTGTAACCAATTGAAATTCATGTTTAACTTGCAAATACGAACATATCTTGTCAGATGAGTATAAAAAACCAGTGAAGTATTAAAAGACCTTTTGTGAATACATTTTATAATATTTAATCTATTTTGCACTTGTGAAAGCAACCGCTCTTAAACACGTCAGACAACATAATAGGAGGACAACACAATAAGGACATTATGTTGTCTGACGTGTTTAAGAGCGGTTGCTTTCACAAGTACAAAATATATTAAATATTATAAAATGTATTCACAAAAGGATTTTTAATACTTCACTGGTTTTTTATATTCATCTGACAAGATATGTTCGTATTTACAAGTTAAACATGAATTTCAATTGGTTACAACTGGTTTTTTATATTCATCTGACAAGATATGTTCGTATTTGTAAGTTAAACATGAATTTCAAAAACAAAATTGGACAATTTACAATTTTTACATATAACGACATGATTATTCTCACGACGTCAGGGTGTTTTATTATTAATTTATTCGTTTCTTGGAGGTTTTACATAAATGCAACCGTTATTTAAGACATTGGATTATTTTCTTATATTAATAACAAGATTGTTCTTGAATTATTAGGAAATGTTACAATTAATTTTTTATAATAATATTATGCTAGTGACATTAGGATAAGTTATAATTATTTTTATTATATATTTTTTAAGATTTTACCAATATGACCGGTTTTTTATGATAAAGTTATTTTGCATTGAAAATGATCCGATCGGAGTCGAAACGTTTGTAATATTATTATTTTAATTGAAATTGTTCGTTGTAATATTGGTTCTATGCCCTGTTAATATTTATATTACTTTAATTATTGTTAATAAATGTAATTTAATATTTGATAGCTACCGTAAAGCCACTTTTTCTTTCAGATTCCTTAATTTTCAGTCTTAACATCCGATCTGTCATAAGAGAGGAGTTATATATAGTGTTATAGATAAAATAGTTCGCTTGTGCCATCCAACTTTTCAACAGAACAATTTGACTGATGCCATTAATATATTTTTGAACAACGGATACCCTCTTCAATTTTTTTCTTCGACAATCCAGAATAGAATAAAATACCATAATAATAATATTAATGTGAATAATAATAGATGTTAAACTTAATTATACTTTATTAATAATACTTTGATTAAGGTATTTCCCTTCGAAACAAATCAATTTTGGAGACGAAAAACGGCAGGAATTAAGTTTAACATCTAATAATAACATTTTGCTAAATAAATTTTTCGCTATTCCGTTTGTCAGATCTATTTCTGAAAAATTTAAACCTATAGCTAATGTGGTTGATTGTAAATTAACGTACATCATTCCCAACACACTTAAAGACTACATAAAAAAGGGAAAAGATAAACTAGAACATACAAAGAATCACTGAATGTAGTTTATAAAATATCTTGTGAAAATTGCGAAGCAAGTTATGTAGGCCAAACTAAGAGACAATTAAGAACGAGAGTAAATGAACATGTCTCTGATATTAACAAAGATTCAAATCCCCTTCGGTAATTACTAATCATAGAATCGAAACAAATCATGATTTCAAATGGAATAGTGTAAAGATATTAGATATAGAACCTTCTTACAGAAAACAATTAATTTCTGAGATGGTGCACATTTAGAAACAAACACACGGTATAAACAGATAAAATGATACAGAGTCATTGCCCGACACGTATACTAATATGATACATTCCCTTTCCATTTCTTAAATTTGTCACGGTTCCTGTCTTCTCTCGACATTCTACCTGTACATTACATTACTTGATGTGATTAAGAGTGGTCGCGTAAATAAGTGCAAAATAATTTAAACTTATAAAATGCAGTCACAACGCAATGAAATAACATATCACAGGATTTATTATATTAACTGACGAGGTAAAAAACTTTTTATTACATTTTATAACATGTGTTCTTTATATATAACTTTAGAATTTACATTTTACAAACAATTTTTTCCTAGATATAACTTTAGTTGCAACCTCGACAAAATTTAAACTTATATTTAAACTTATAAAATGCAGTCACAACAATGAAATAATAATATATCACGAGATTTATTATATTAACTAACGAGATAAAAAAAAAACTTTTTGTTACATATCATGACAGATGTTCTTTATTTATAACTTTAGGATTCACAATTTGCATAAATCTTTTCCTAGATATATTTTTACTTGCAACTTCGACAGAATCTAAATTGGACAACTTACAACTTTCATATTGATGACAAGATTATGCTTTCGACATCAGGATATGTTACAATTAATTTATTCATTTCTCAGATTTTACAAATGTATACGTTATTTATGATATTGGACAATTTACACTTTTTATATAAAGGATAAGTTTTTGCTTGCGACATTATGATGTGTTATAATTAATTTATTCATTTTTTAAAAAATTTACAAATGTAACCGTTATTTATGATATATTTTTATGTACATTGAAAATGACCCGATCGGAGTCGAAACGTTTGTAATATTATTATTTTAATTAAATTTGTTCGTTGTGATACTGGTTCTATGTCCTGTTAATATTTATATTGATTTAAAAAATTATTGTGATACCATTCGATAGAGCAAAGTTTAAAACTTTAAGAATCTGTTTTATTAATTACGGTACGATGATTTTTAACGGAGTTCTCTCTCTCTCTGAGCAATCAAAATCAGAATACTCTTTTATTTAATCCGCATGTAACTTGAACTAAAAGTCGTAGAAATATTGTTTAAAAATAAACTTTTAAGAAAAACTTTAAGTTTTCACGTCAAATAGTTGAAAATTTCGCAACGAATATATTCTGTATATAATATTGAGCTAACGAAATACCGCAGAACTCTTTTCTTCCGACCCAATAACTTATGATCCAGATAGTAAACCGTCACCTTTGTCATATTATTTTTAAACGTGTTTTAGAATAATCTGTAATTTTTTCATAATTTTGTTATTATTTTGAAAATATGTATAAAATATCCTTAATTGCTGAAAATTTTTGCATATGAATAATGATATTGTGTGGAAACTGTAGGTGTGATTTTTTAATAGTGATTATGTATATGTGCTTATACATACAACAATATAACTAATTAATCAAAATAGTTGGCGATATAATAATTATTTTTGAGAAATATTTTAAATTTATTTCAATAAGTTTTGTAATTTGTACAACTATGAGTGAATTTTAAGTTCTTTAGAAATGAAATTTAAATGCATGTTTAATTGATGTTTAAACAATGACAACATAATAAATTTAAATATTATTTAAGTATTAATCAAGTATATACTTAAATATTATTTTTGTAATACTAAAAATAATTGGAATCTTTTTGTTAATATTTCGAAAAGATTGCAAATTCTCTCTTTTTGTAACTTTTCATCAACCTTTCAACATGGTTTCATGTGCAAGAATCGCGGATATATTGCTATAGCCCAAAGCTATCATTAAAATAAAAAGTCTAGCCATGTTCAAAAATGTAAGCAGATCTTCAAAAATGTAAACCTTTAACAATTGAAATAATTATGTAACAATATATATTATTATGAAAAGTAACTGATATATTATTTAAAGTCTTAGTTCAAAGTGAACATACATAAAGCGTATTCTCAAAAATGTAAACCTTTAAAAATTAAACTTTTATCTGATAATATATTGTTTCACAATATATTATTCAAAAATTCAAATGATTATCTGATAATATATTACCATGACAAGTAACTGATATATTAATAAAGGTGCCAGTTCAAAGTGAACATACATAAATAAATTGTATATTATCTCTAAATTTATACAATATATTATCATGAAAAGTAACTCATATGTTATTGAAGGTACGAGTTCAAAACGAA
>NW_017299885.1:75516-75943 GCF_001594075.2 Trachymyrmex cornetzi | reverse complement strand
GACATCCATTTCTTCGACGGCGAATACCTAGACACCCATTTCCTCGATGGCTAACACTTAAACACTCATTTCCTCGACGGCGAACACTTAGACATCAACTTCCTCGACGGCGAACATGTAGACAACACCTAGACACCCACTTCTTCGACGGCGAACACCTAGACAACCATTTCCTCGACGGCGAACACCTAGACACTCATTTCTTCAACGGCGAACACCTAGACACCAACTTCCTCAACGGCGAACATGTAGACAGCACCTAGATACCCACTTCTTCGACGGCGAACACTTAGACACCCATTTCCTCGACGGCGAACACCTAGACACTTATTTCCTCGACGGCGATCACCTAGACACTCATTTCTTCGACGGCGAACACCTAGACACCAACTTCCTCGACGGCGAATATGTAGACAGCACCTAGATA
>NW_017299885.1:72882-74823 GCF_001594075.2 Trachymyrmex cornetzi | reverse complement strand
TACAGGATAAGAGACTTGTAGTGTCTCTTATCTCTTATTTTTGATTTTTGAACATGGCCGGAGCCACTACCGCGTCTCCTGATTCTAAAGCTGTCTCAGAAATGTTGCAAACATATTTCGTAATTTTTATGAAATATTTCACTCTTCAGTTGAAATATTTTTGAGATATCTCTGAACATTTTTTTTCGGTGCTATATGGATAATATATGTAGACAAATGTGACTTCGTTCCTAAAATTATTATTTGTGCGCAAAGTGCTTGTAGGCAATAATACATGTAGACAATAATACATGTAGGTAATAATACATGTAGGCAATAACACATGTAGGCAATAATACATGTAGGTAAATGTGACTTTGTTTCTGAAATTTTTACTTATGCGCAAAAGTGCATGTAGGGAATTAAGCTGTACACAATAATCTTTATGTGCAAACGAACTGTCGGCAAGTGATGTAGGCAAACGATGTTGTAGGCAATCGATTTGTAGGCAAAACGGGATCCTCTCTTAAAAAACGATAATGCTTATATGACAAAATGGCATTCAATTATTTCAATTGTAAAGAAGCACGTAATATATTAGTAAAAAGTTGTGCTTTACAAGTTAGATTTTGTTACCTTTTATAGTTATTATTCATAGTCATCAATCCAACTGAACTGCGTAGTTGCACTTATATTTTAATAGAAAACTGATTATACACGTTAAAAGTACACACACTATTATTTCTATACAAGTGAGCACAGTACCGCTAAAAAATTTTAATAAATATTGCTTTTTGCAAAAAAAGAATATAATTGTTTGCCGAATGCATTTATCTATTAAATGTTCATTCTTTTTATATTTGAACTATAAAAGTGTTAACTATATTTTAATTAAATTTCTATGCAAAGAAACAAAGGAAAAATAATGAAATTTAGAACTTGGAACACGGTGAGCAAATATTTAATGAGTGTTGAAAATTGTGAGCAGGTTATGTATTTTATGATAACGCTTTTTAAACTGTGACAGGTATTATCTTCAAAGATACCAGAAAGTTTGTGAGTTTTTATCCATTTCTAATGCTATGTATTTTTTTCTATTCTGCAGTACTGGTAGTGTACGAAAGAGTGGAAGAAGCAATCATAAAAACAATTGAATGTGCTAGAGATCAAATTAATTAGCATATTTAATCTATGTTTAGCCTAATTAACGTGTTAGTTTATGTAGTACAAATTCTAAAAATTGAAATATTAGATTTTTTAAATTTACAAAAAACATTGATTTCAGTTAATAAATAATATAAACTGAGAAAACAATTTTTTTGTTTATTGTATTAATTCAAATTTTGCTATTTACTGAAACTTTTGAGCAGTACCGTATGCAATATTGTAAAATATTTTTAAATCTCTTTATACATATATTGCATGCCGCTTGTCACTAAAGATAAAATTTGAATCAAAATATTTATGACTATATGTCTTATATACTTATCACACTTCTCAGATCTCATTAAAAACAATTTTTATCAATATTTCAGGATATTCACGAATTTCTGGACAATGCTCAAGATGGTGCCATTTATTTCTCTCTGGGCTCAAATCTGCAAACTGACCAACTACCTGCTGGACCTTTGACAGCATTGTGCAACGCCCTAGGCTCGCTTAAGCAAAGAGTTCTATGGAAACATAATAGTAACATGGCTATTCATGCGACCAACATTAAATTTGTAAAGTGGGTGCCACAACAAGCAGTACTAGGTAAGGTTGCCCAAGGCTAAACTAACCGACCCTTTAACCTCATTCTTTTCGAAAGAAGCGGATCAACTGTCGCGAGATATGCATTTACAAAACGGTTTGATGAGAAGCATTCTATATTGAAATTTCTTCGTGCTTGAAGATAGGGAATCGATAAAATTATAAAAAGGATAGATCATGCAAGAAAAGATAGATAGATAGATAGATAGA
>NW_017299885.1:69889-72601 GCF_001594075.2 Trachymyrmex cornetzi | reverse complement strand
GGGGGAGGGAGAGGGAGAGAGAGAGAGAGAGAGAGAGAGAGAGAGAGAGAGAGAGAGAGAGAGAGAGAGAGAGAATTTACTTCACAATCTTGTTTTAGTTTTATGCGGCTATGGCATTTACGAGGATCGTCTGAAAAGTTTTGAGCCTCATCATGAAGATGGCATTACTCGTCAAAGCCATTCTGGTATCATAATCGTAATACTTACGAAAGATATCTATGACAATTGTGGCCACTTTGGAAGTTCAGTTCTTGTTTGACAATCATTAGATGATGAGCGTTCGGGACGGCCAACAACTGCGACCACCACCGCTAACATCGAAGAAATTCATCAAATGATAATGGACAACCGTCGAATTAAGATTAGGGAGATAGCAGAGGCTGTTGGCATACCAAAAGAACGTGTTTGTCATATATAGACTAAAGAATTAGGCATGCGTAAGTTAACCGCGCGTTGGGTGCCGCGCTTGCTCACTCTGGATCAAAAACGCATTCGAATGAACATTTCTAAGGCTCTGTTGGAGCGGTTTAAGCAAAACGAGTAGAATTTTTTGCGTCGATTAATAACGGTTGATGAATCTTGGGTCCACCACTTCACTCCTGAAACGAAAGAACAATCAAAACAGTGGATTACGAAGGGTGAACCTGCGCCTAAGGAAGCGAAGACGGTTTTATCGGTGGGAAAGGTGATGGCGATTTTTTTTTGGGAATAGTCATGGAATTGTGTTGATCGACTATCTTGAGAAAGGTAAAACAATAGTAGGAACGTACTACGCATCATTGCTTGACAAGCTGAAGGCAGAAATTGAGAAAAAACGACCGCATTTGAAAAAGAAGAAAATACTGTTCCATCAAGATAACGCACCGTCTCACACTTCGACGGTCGCTATGGCAAAAATTCACGAATTGCGGTTCGAATTAATTGACCATCCACCGTATTCACCAGATCTGGTCCCCAGCGACTTTTTTCTGTTTCTTAGGCTCAAAGTTTGGCTCGGAGGACAGAAATTTTCATCGAACGTTGAGGTCATCGCATCCGTAGACGCCTATATTGCAAAGCAAGACGCTCAATATTATTTGAATGGATTAAAGGGGTGGGGGAGCATCGCTGGAAAAAATGTATCAACTTAAAAGGAGACTATGTAGAAAAATAAAATTGAATTTGACCGAAAAATTACTTGTTTCTATGTTAGGCTCAAAACTCAGACGACCCTCGTATTATATTTACAATACAATCAATATTGTTTTAATTTTAATTTTAATACTAGCTGCTTTGTTAAATTTAAAACATTTTAATTAAAAAAATTGTTGAAAACTATCAGAAGTTATTATAACATTGTAAGTTTAAAGATAATTAATAATAGCAACACATGATTATGTGTAAAATAATTATATACACAGTGAATAATCATAACTGTAGGAGAGAATTTGCCATGAATTTAATTATTTAATTTAATCGCACTTATGTAATACACACAAATTTAATGCTTTAGTATTCAAATTTTCTTAAAGATTTTCTTAAAAAGTTTACCGTGAATTAATTATAAAATCTATTACAAAATTATGAAATTACGAAATTGTGAAATTTTAGACATTCTATTTAATTTAAATAAAGTTTATCGAGTCAATACAGAAAGCATCATTAATTAATCTAGATTCGCTGGTCCCAAGTAATGATTACTAAAGAAAGCAGATTTACTAACTTTAAATAAGTACTGAAACTTTATATAAGTACTTTATGTAAGTACTTTTAACTCGCGCGAACGAAATGTAAAATCTAATTTAATTGTTCGATCTCACAAGAACCTCATGTATTGCCAAAGTTTTTAACTTCTTGTTCGCTATTATTATGAAAAATTTGTACTTGGGCATTTAATAATTACACTTCTATTTTGTTAACGTATACAATAACATGGATTTATTGGATTCGTTAAGCGAAATTTATTTAGCGCGAGAAAGAAATGACAGCTAGAAGAATGCATACAGATTGTTGCACACAGATATTCAACAAACTTGCGACTGTAGTATTACTATCAAAAGTTGTTAATTTCTGCAAATGGATTCTCTGATCTGAACTCTTTTTTCATGGTTCGAAATAATTCTTTAAATAATTCGAACGTAATTACACGGTTATTCGCTTCGTGCATGAATGTGGAGGAGATTCGTGGACTTGTGCCCAATTTCTTCACCTCTAGATAACTTTATCCAAGAGATATCTCCCAGAATACAATGGAGATCAGTGATGCACATTTGGCTCCCCGGCAACACGAAAACCAGCCCCACCACTTGTACCTCCATCAAGCAGACACCTACCGGCATCGAGTCGGCCGTCTTCGCCGCGAGAGCAAACGAGACAGCGACAGACAGCGCTCGTCCTTCTCGCTCTACAAGCGAGTATTAGAGCGAAAAGGACGGCCGCTCTCTCTCGCTGTCTCGCTTCCTCTAGTATCGTAGTCGCTTGTTAAAAGCGACCAAAAACGAAATGTACTTTTTCGGCCGCTCGGCATATTCCTGTACAGGCCCAGATAGCACACGAAGTACAACGGATATCCGTTATTGATCCAGAATGTACATACAACATACTGGACATAATATAAATATACATGAATGTATATATATACAAAGGACATACTATAAACATCGATATTACATCCATATATCGATGTAAATATACATCCATCGGCGGACATTGTATGTATGTCGTATGTACATA
>NW_017299885.1:63862-68331 GCF_001594075.2 Trachymyrmex cornetzi | reverse complement strand
AAATTCTCAAAACTTTATATGAGAAGAAAATAAATAATTTTTATCTCTTGCAGTTTTTCTGTAAAGTTGATAGTATTTAAGCAAAAAATTATTCAATGCCAATATTTTGCAATTTTTAGTAATTAATATCTTGTTAACTATTGCGAAAATTGCAAAATGGTAGACTTTTCGACTCAGTTTAATCCGCTCTATCAACACAAAAGTGATTGGCAAAAAAGGTTGGGATACCCTGTACAGGAATACGCCGAGCGGCCAAAAAAGTACGTTTTCGGTCGCTTTTAACAAGCGACTACGACACTAGAAGAAGCGAGACAGCGAGAGAGAACGGCTGTCCTTTTCGCTCTAATACTCGCTTGTAGAGTGAGAAGGACGGACACTGTCTCTCGCTGTCTCGCTCGCTCTCGCGGCGAAGACGGCCGACTCGATGCCAGTAGATGTCTGGTTGGTGGGGATATAAGTGGTGGGGCTGGATTCCGTGTTGCCGGGGAGCCAAATGTGCATCACTGATGGAGATATCTCCTGGATAAGGTTATCCGCAACTTATCTGGAAGTGAAAAAATTGGGCATTAATAGTGGTCAATTTGCGGAATTAATCTGAAACAGCGAAAATACCCAAAATTTTTTAATAAATTGAAAAAATGGAAAATAAATAATTAAAAAGAAAAGCAAAATTATATTGTTGTGTAGCAAATTGCAAAAATAATTCTATTTATGACTCAGATAAATTATTTTATTGTTTTGCAACATCTAATGTACACTATATATCCACATAAAGTATAATACAAAAACGAAATATGATCGAGCTATAAAAAAATTGAAATAAGTATAATTTACTAGTAAATAAAGGCAAAAATTGCAAGAAAATGTCGACAGTTATCCAGTTTAATTCATAATCAAAAAAGATAAATTTGCAAAAGCCAATCAAAAAAATTGTTAAAAGATATATCATTCGACGCATTATTTTATGAAACGAACAAATCTGGCAGAAAAAAGTATCGCTCGGTTTTAGGTGTTAAAATTAATTTCTGCCGTTTTTTCGTCTCCAAAATTGATTTGTTTCGAAGGGAAGATGAATGAATATCTTAATCAAAATAATTTCCTCCATTTTCTGCTACTTTTTCCCTTCTCTCTGGCAAAAGGGCAATCTCACGACGGTAGAACGCGGTGTCTTTCGAGGCGATCCATTCATCCACCCATTTTTGGACTTTGTGACTGGAGAAGTGTGTGTCCGTAAGTGCGTGTTGCATCGATCGAAAGAGATGGTAATCCAAGTCTGAAGAATACGCTGGACGCGGGAGAACTTCCCATTCAAGCTCTAGAAGTGCCAGCTTCACGCTTTTCGCGACATGCGGTCGAGCGTTATCGTGCAACAAAATGACTTTGCGTCGATTGTTGGCTACGGATGATCATTTTTGCATCAATTCGTCACTCAATTGGTCTTTGGAGTAACATTTAACTATTTCGACAACTCTAAAAGCGTTTGAGCTGGATTCTCATCAAGCAATTCTTGCAGCTCGATATTTTCAAATTTTTTCGTCTCTCCTGGACGTTCTTTGTCTCTCACATCAAAATCACCGTTTCGGAAGCGTTCAAACCAAACTCTACATGTTCTTTCCGATGGAGTTTCATCACCATACACTTCGGATAATAAACGATGTGCTTCAGCTGCGGTTTTCTTGAGGTCGAAGTAGTGAAGAAGCATATGTCGGAAAAACAGCTTATCGCGATTCATTTTCAATCGATTGGAAAATCTCTTTGGCGTCGAGAAATCTAACCTGTGAGGATTGAATCACTTTCAGCGATGTCTAAACTACAAAAGACATATGACTTTATCGTCGAAACTCGCCAGCGTTGGAGCCAGCACCCTCAGTAGCGAGCGGCAGGAATTAAGTTTAACAGCTAATATTAAAGGAATTATTAAGTATTTACTGTAAGATTAGAAAAATCTGTCAGGCTGACTGTGAGAATGTGATAGCATACAGCACAGCGAGATAGGTCTATATTGAAGATATTAATTCTTAAAGTTGATAACTGTTCAGATTAGAAAATTCGTTATATCGACGAAATAATTAATTATTAAAAATTTATACTTACATATTACTCTGGTTTAATTAATTAAAGAAGCAAATTTTCTATATAATTGAAATTATAGCAGACAATATTTTAGCATTCAAAATTGATATTTTAATTTTTCATTCTTACGTGACTTCAATGCATGCGCAGTTTGTTATACCTAATTCAATAATCTCAATCCCTCGCAACTCGCGGTCTCGTGTAAAGGAATCACGGTAGTCGTTGCGCTTGACTTAGCGCCGAGACACTACCGTGTCTCTTGATCATATCAATATAAGTTTCATAATCTCTGTAGTGGCGAACATTTATGATTAATAGCTTGTTTTGTGGGGTAGAGTGACACTTTTTTCTAATTCGTCCGTTTTATTATTAAAAAACGTGTCCATTACTGGGGGAAGGTCGCCGATACCATATCACTTCGTTTTTAGACAATATTTCTTAAACAAAAGGTAAAAATAAAACTTTAAATACATAAATATAAATTAAAAGGTGTCTTCTATCAGATAATATAAGCAGTGTTTATAATTTGTTAAAATTGTTTGTAACTTTGCAATAATTAATTTTTCTGTAAGATAAGCAAAAATTAATATCTGACAAAATTCGCTCCAAAATTGACACAGTGAGTAGTAATAATATACAGGGTGTTTCAGAATAACCTCCAAATATTTTGTGCTCATGTAGAGCGGACTAAACTGAGTCGAAAAGTTCTCTACCATTTTGCAATTTTTTAAAATAATCAACAGGATATTAATTATTAAAAATTGCTGAATATTGGTTTTGAATAATTTTTTTACTGAAATACTATCAACTTTACAGAAAAACTATAAAAGACAAAAATTATTTATTTTCTTCTCATAAAATTCCTTATAAAAATTTTTCACCGTTTTTAGCCCGTTTTTAGCCCGCGCGAATGGTTAATTTGAGTGGTGAAAACGTACATTTTACTCAATGAGTATGACTCTGTTTTTAGGTCGCAAACAGGAACTTTTCCGTAAACATGAGTGGTTAAAACGGATTGCACTCATGCAGGATACGAGTATATCTGAGTGGTAAAAACGTATACATTACGAGTATTTTTGAGTGGTAAAAACATAAATTTGAGTGAAAAAACTTATACCAGTGCAAAATATTCATTTAGCACTCGTCACTCACATTGCACGTTTTCACCACTCGAAATTACTCGTCGTAAGGCATAACCGATAGCACGAGAAAATCAGCTCCGCTCCTGTCGAGATTCGAACCGAGGCCTGGTCTCCAAGTCGGCTCTACGAGGCTGCCACTTTTCCACTTAGCCACACAACTCCTATGTCGATATTCGCTTACTTATGTACCTCTTATATGAAATATTATAATTATTTTATAGTACACTATTAGAAATGTAACCACGAGCTTCCTTTACATGTAAATTAAGCTTGTGGTTATAAATGAAATTAAAAGTAATGAATGATTTAACTGAAAATTAAGTTACAGTAGTTACTTAAATGTAATATACGTGCACATTAATTTCATAAATTTTCATGAAAAATACATTAAATTTTATGTATATGTATTATACACAAATATATTTTTTAATTATAAATACATTAAATTTGATGTAATGTCATGAAATTAATTTCAAATTGTGTAACTTAATATGTGATGAAATTTAAGAACATTTCTAACAGTGTAATTATATTTAATACATTGTGTATGAGTTATATACATATATGTAATGTTATTGTATATCCAGATATATATATAAACACACACGCACACCTCAAAAAGACATTAGACATTAACATTTTACATATTTTGATTTTGAATGATTAACCAATTGATTTAATTCATTATTCTGTGCATAAAAATATTAAAGTACAACTGTTAAAAATGGTTCATGAAACATTTATACCTGAATAAAGTGTAATATATCTCATAAACTGTTAATATTTTGACAAGTTTATCTTAATACTTTTGCATGCAGATTAGGAAGATCATTTCAAATTAAACAACTTTTTTCTAAATATATTTTATATTTAATGTGATTACCCTAATCCCAAAAACAATTAAGGGACGTAATAGATTAAACTAGAACTCTGATGTGGATGCATACACACACACATGCACACACACACAAACACGCGCGCGCGTGAATATATTACAGTTATACATAACCATTGATAAATTAATTGTCAAAATAAAAATAAAATTCGTACAATAATAATTCATTATTATTATTAATTTATTAATATACATATATATGTGTATGTATGTATGTATAATATATACACTTTTCTTTTTAACGTGGCCGGAGACACTACCGCGTCTCCTGGTATATACAATAATGAAATAATAAATTATTATATAATTTCTATTTTAATTTATTTGAAATCGTACGATATGGTAATTAATAAATGATA
>NW_017299885.1:55285-63639 GCF_001594075.2 Trachymyrmex cornetzi | reverse complement strand
ATACTCACTATCGTTCCTTCATGATACACTGCGAGTGCAAGAAACGAGCAAGAACGGGCTAAAAACGGGCTAAAAACGGTCCATATGAGGTCTAAAAACGGTGAAAAATTTTTATAAGGGATTCTGAAAATTTTTTCAGAATATTTTAGTATCGCATTTCCTTATGTAGGTCAAAATAGCTACAAAAAATGCAGTACTAAAAGGCAAATAAAATATTCTGAAAAATTTTTCAAAACTCTATAAGAAAATCAATAATTTTTGTCTTTTGCTTTTCTATAAAATTTTGTTTTTCTAAAAAATTGAAGTACTTCAGTGAAAAAAATTATTAAAAATGAATATTTAGCGATTTATAGTTATTAATAACCTTGTTAACACTATTGTAGAATGGTATTGCAAAATGGTAGAAGACTTTTCGACTCACAAGGGAACCTCTAGAGGTGATAAATTATGATTTTAATGAAAATTTGTGAACTTGTAGCTTACATAAAGAGATGAATTTAGAAAATAACAATTGCGGCTAAAAAACGGTTTGAAGGGGTGAAATCACCCCTTACGTGTACAGCGGTTTTCAGCTTTTTCCGTTATATCTCGAAAAATATTTGATATAAAAAAATGTTTTATACAAAAATTTTACAACAAAATCAGCTGTATTCATTTGCGTTTTTAGAACAATTATTTACCAATTTCTTGTCAAAATTTTCGAAAAAAATTGTTAAATAATTATTCTAAAAAAATAACATTTACGTGAGTAAATAGAGGTAATTTTATTGTAAAACTTTTGTATAAAACATTTTTTTATATCTCGAATAGTTTTCGAGATATACCGGAGAAAGCTGAAAATCGCTTCACACATGAGGCCTGATTTTACCCTTCGAAGCTCTACGTTGGCAGCAATTTTTAGAACTTCTTAAAAAAATTATTATTTTTAAAAGTATTTATGATAGATAGAGGTAATTTTATTATAAAGCTACGGGTAAGTAAAATGTCTATCCAAAGAAAATGATAAAATGCTATCATTTTTACACCACCTGTCATAAGGTAGATAGCATGGTGCGCTTTTTTTATAGTGGTTTCCCCAGTAGGCCTATTCCACTCTAATTTTTTTATGCACAAATTATTCCAAATGCCGTCATTCCTCCGTTGACTACTTTGGAACATTAAAAAATTTATATATATATATTTTTTAAAGATTTATTATTATTATAAAATAGTATTATTATTATTACATGAAAATATATTCGCACGAGTAATATTTAAAAAATGCTTATCAAAATATTGTAAAATTACAACATCCTTCTCCTCATTTTTCTCAATACGTCATTAATTTAATGATGCAGTTAACTCAAGAGGATGTTTCAATTTGACTTTATAATATATTTACTTACATATACGTTAATGTGAACGTTACTTATGTTGAAATAAGTACAGAAATAGACTGATTAACGTTTTGATACACATGGAAGTAAAAAGATAATAAAATGTTATTTAACTCGAGAAACTCGGGGTTGTAATATTCCCATCTATATAGTTGCGACAAAGACTTCACCTTTTTAAAACGATTTTTTACCCATGAAGGAATACCGTCCCTTTTTTATACTTTTCCAAAATTCAACAGCGCTTCTCTTAGCAATCATTAACAATTTCACTTTCTTCTGGAATACAACTATATTCTGCTTGATCATCGTTTTTATCTTCTTCAAGTATTTCTATTTCATAATCGTCGACAAAATCTGCATCGAGTAAGTTTGATTCCCAATAATTTTTAAATTCTAACGTAGTATCAGTATGAACATCACATGACATTTCATTCATTGAACAGTGTATAATATCTTTTATCACATCGCGTAATTCAATTTCTTTATTGTTTACAGGTTTTTCCGGAATTTTTGAAAGCTGAAAAAGGAAAATTAACATATTAGAATATTTGCAGGATTCACTTGTATTATTTTAAAGGTTTGCACTGTTTGACTTTGACTTTGCACTTGAATTATTCGTTATTTCTTGCTAATTATGCCTTATACTGAAATTATTGCAAGAACTTTGTGATTTATATAGTAATTTCAAGTGACTAATAATCAAGTGACTAATAATAATCAAGGACTAATAATATATAAGATGTTTTTCAAGCACGTACATCATATGTGATATAAAAATGACGGTACTGTCGCTTAAATATTTTTGTATGCAGCATTTTTTTGAAGAATATAATTGCGAATATAATACAATTTTTGAAGAATATAATTGCGAATTTTGTCATATAATAATCATGTTAGTATTAATAACGAGATTAACAAGTAGTTTTAAAATTTATAATAAATACATTCATTGCTCTTTATAACAAAAAATGTGCTTATACATAACAGGCAATATATGGTACCGTAACTCATCACTGTTAGATGTCAAAGAAGCAATGGAAACCCTGAATTTCTTGAGTTAAATAACATTTTATTATCTTTTTACTTTCATGTATATCAAAATGTTAATCAGTCTATTTCTGTACTTATTTCAACATAAGTAATGTTCATACTAACGTACGCACGTAAATAAATTATAAAGTCAAATTAAAACATCTTCTTGAGTTAAATGATTTAACTGCATCATTAAATTAATGATGTATTGAGGAAAATAAGGAGAAGGATGTTGTAATTTTACAATATTTTGATAAGCATTTTTTAAATATTATTCGCGCGAATATATTTTTATGTAATAATAATAATATATCTTTTTATAATAATAATAAACCTTTAAAAAAATATATATATATAAATTTTTAAATGTTCCAAAGTAGTTAACGAAGGAACGACGGCATTTGGAATAATTCGTGCATAAAAAAATTAGAATGGAATAGGCCTACTGGAGAAACCACTATAAAAAAAACGCACCATGCTATCTACCTCATGACAGATGGTGTGGAAATGATAACATTTTATCATTTTTTTTGATAAACATTTACTTACACGTAGCTTCATAATAAAATTACCTCTATCTATCATAAATACTTTAAAAATAATAATTTTTTTAAAAAGTTCTGAAAGTTGCGGCCAACATAGAGTTTCGAAGGGTAAAATCATGCCTCATGTGTGAAGCAATTTTCAGCATTCTTCGCTATATCTCGAAAACTATTCAAAATATAAAAAAATGTTTTATACAAAAGTTTTACAATAAAATTACCTCTATTTACTCACGTCAATGTTATTTTTTTTAAATAATTATTTAATAATTTTTTTTCGAAAATTTTGACAAAAAATTGATAAATAATTGTTCTAAAAACGCAAATGAATACAGCTGATTTTGTTATAAAACTTTTGTATAAAACATTTTTTTATATCTCAAATGTTTTTCGAGATATAACGGAAAAAGCTGAAAACCGCTATATACGTTAGAGGTGATTTCACCCTTTTAAACCGTTTCTTAGCTGTAACTGATATTTTCTAAATTCATCTCTTTATGTAAGCTACAAGTTCACAAATTTTCATTAAAATCAAAATTTATCACCTCGAGAGGTTCCCTTGTCAGTTTAGTCCGGTCTGTCTACACACGAAATATTTGGCGGTCATTCTGAGATATTCTATATATATATACATATTCCTATTCTTTTTCTTTTAAAAGAAATTATCTGTATAAAATACCTACAAGTGAATATATATAAGATTTTCCAGAATCTTCACTTCGATATGAAACATTTTTGTTGAATTATATACGTTTTTATTGTATGCTGTTCTGCAAGATGCAAATATGTAACGCGATGGTTTTTCAAGGGCTTTCCCATATATGTACCATTACCTTCAGCTCCGATACAGTTATTTGATACTATAAAGCAACATTACAAAGATTAAGTCAGCTCATGATTTGTTCTACAGACAATTGTGCCGGCTTACGCTGCACTCCGATTTATATTATGATAAAACTAAGAAAGAAAAAATATACTCAAATAAAACTGATTTAGGAAACTACAAGTATTTAAAACGATATAATATTATTAATAATACAGTCACTATTATTTAAATTACTCAATTTGCAAAAAAAATATAAGAATTTTATTTTCGCATTCATTAACGCATTCATCACGCGTCTATTAAATTATTTCAGTCTAAGTTCCAAACTTGACCGACAAGCAGTGCTACATATCATCATGCACGAAGCGAATACATATATCACGGTGCTCTTCCGTTTAACAAAAGAGACAAAAGAAATTTTCTTTTATATCGAGCGACACGCGGCTGGATTTCAATCGAACAAAATCCCAGCGAAATGGCATCCCTGTCACGTTTCAAAATGATCATCAAAGCTGTCTTTCAATTGAGATCACGTTACCCGGATGTTTGAATTCGACCAACGTTACCATCCTCTCTCGCGTTACATCAAAGGGAAAAGTGACGTAGAATATAAGAAAAGCTGATACACACGTCAATACCAGGTCCTTTTTCGCCTTTGGATGGTTGAAACGCGTTATTTTTACGAAAGTCGCTTAAGGGTAAGTATTGAAATAAAAAAAAATTCCCAACAACCTGCCGCGACCAAGGAAAATATAGCCACAGACTAGTATAGCGGAATGAAGTGAAACGATAACTCATGATGCATGTGGCGGAGAAATTCTCACGGGAAATTCTGACAAACAAGTCCTGTTGGCAGTAACGCAACTGGCTCAATGCAAATGCATAAACGTGCACCAAGTTTTATACACGTTGATAGACAGGCAGCGGTTGCCTGCATGAAGAAGGTATTAGTGTTGGGAATACGAATGGTAACTAGAAGAAATGATGCAATATCGAAACTTCGGAGATTATTGATGTACCATGATTCGTTATGTAATATCTTTCGAGTCGCGCGTCTGCGTTTGATATTTATCCTCAATAGTCGTATTATCTTCAAGATTCATATTACTTCGTAATGTAGTGTAAAAATGTTCTCATAGAAATTGTAATAACAGATTACTTAATTTTAAAATAAACAATAAGATTTGGTTACTTGAGAATTCGTTTGCTGTTTACAGGAAATTATTCACTTTTATATAAAAAATTTTCTAATGAATGTAAAAATACATATATAAAACGGCGTATTTAATAATTTTACTGCTGTACAAATTTTCCAGATAAAATTTATTCTGATTGAGAAGTGTGTCGCGTAACCTATAATGAAAAAAAATCTCATTCCCTGGCATTCGCGTGACGATAAAAAATGCACATCGAACAGAAATTCGTTGAAAAATTCCGAGTGTGTTGATACTCGAATGCAATCAATCGGCAATAAATAGCGAAACGAAAAAAGAAATATAACAATGCAGACATTTTTATGAAATCTCATCTCTCTCTCTCTCTCTCTCTCTCTCTCTCTCTCTCTCTCTCTCCTCCCTCCCTCCCTCCCTCCTAAATAAATAAATGATGTGCTGCAAGCGTTGCAGTTTATGTCAGTAAAACAGAAGCTTCAGTATAATGTATGTATATTTATATTTAAAATTTTAAGAAGTATGTTACCGGAGCAATTGAGAGATCAGTTTGAAATAGTAGATAATACGTGTAAAAGATAAACACAACAGGGGACATTGTAGTAAAATTTCGAAATGTAAGAAGTGCGCAGAAAAGTATGTTTATGAAGGAGTGAAAATGTATAACGTCTTACCAGCAAATATAAAAAAATGTGAAAGACTTGAAACGTTTAAGAGAATGTTAAAAATTTGTGTTCGAAATGTAAGTTAAACATGTATCGCAAATAGCTGAGAAAGCTAGTAATAAAGAGCCATCCTTCCCCCTCCCCCCTCTCTCTCCCTCTCTCACCTCCCTCGCTTCCCTCCCCCCTCTTTCCCCCTCCCCCTCTCTCTTCACTTCACATTTTTTTACTACTGTCCCGTCCGCACTACTGTCCATTGTTCCTCGGTAATTCTCTAAAGTAAATAATCCGTAAAACATCATATTTTACGATATTTTATATACTTATAAATATAGCCGCTTTTATATATATAGCACATCCCAAGGTGATAGCGTACATGATGCAGGGCGGATTGCAGTCGTTGCAAGAGGCGGTGCACTATGCCGTACCTGTAGTCGCAATTCCTTTTTTTGGAGATCAGTATTTCAATGCACGTAAAATCCTAGACGCCAGTATCGGACTGACACTGGACATCGACACCATAACCGAAAACTCCATCGTACAAACGCTCACGGAAATCGTCAAAAATAAAACGTAAGTATGACCTGATATTCTAATACAGAATCGCAAAGGTAACATGACCTTTCAAAAAATTAATCCCGACTGTATTTGGCTCTTCGATAGCTATACCATTGAATCGTACTCATTTGTAAAAAGTCTAAACAGAATCGAATGACTTATGGTGTTTTCTTAACAAATTATGTCTTATATGATAAACTAATAGAGGGAGGGCGTCGATACCGTCACACCACTTTATTTTTGGTCTGTATTTCTAAAACAAAAATTAAAAATAAAACTTTAAGAACATAAATACAAATTAGAAGGTATTTCTATCAGATGATCTAATAGTTTTTATAATCCTGTTTGAAACTTTGTAATTAACTTTTATAGTTATAAAGATAGTTACAAAAATCACAAAATAGGTCTAAAACTGATACATTAAGTAATAATGCCATATATTTCTATTTTTCTCCTTTCGCAGGAGTTATCTGTAAAATATAATACCTATAAGAGTTTATGTGTATGAGAATTTCTAGAATAGTTTTACTTCGATCTAAAATATTTTCTTATTCACAAATTTTATGCTGTTGTGCAAAACGCAAACATATAACTCAATATTTACTTTCTTTTGGAAATTTTCCCGTAAATACAAGAATGTCTTTAACTCCGATAGGGCTATTTGATACAATAATACACTATATAAAGATTAGAGTAACTTATGATCTGTCTTACAGACAGATATGCCGCATTTATGCTACACTTGGTCGATTTTATTTTTAAAACTGTACTATAAAAAAAATAAGAGGAAAATATAAATAGAATATAAAACAGATTTAGGAAATTACAAATTAGTATAACATTGTGGATGTCCACTAAGGAGGCCTGATTCGAAGCTTTGTGGTCGGCCGCAGCGTTTCGTCCTGGTCCCACTACTAGACTCGTCAGTAAGGCGATGTAGTGTGGGACTTGCCTTAGACGCGTGGAATGAATCTAGAACGATGTTTTTATTTAAAGGGAATTCGCGTGGCTGCGGTGCTTACGCGAACCGAGTTAGTCCCGTGGACCTCTAGTGGCGAGTCGTCACAACATGATAATATTATCAATATACCCATTACTATTTAACTATACAATTTGCAAAGAAAAATGCATAAAAATGTAATTTTTGCATTATGAAATTCATTTTTATATAGCTAACTTTATATATTAGGTGTTAAACTTAATTCCTGCCGTTTTTCGTCTCCAAAATTGATTTGTTTCGAAGGGAAATACCTTAATCAAAGTATTATTAATAAAGTTTTATTAATTAGTAATAAAGTAGAAAATGGAGGAAATTACTTTTATTAAGGTATTTATTCATTTTGGGATTTTGGGGTCGTTGATCTCGAATCCGGTTTCCAATTTTGCAAATTCAAAATGGCTGAACCAATATGGCGGATGAAAATATCATAAAAATCTTAAAGATCTTTCGATTACGGCCAAATTTCGTATAAGGGAGATTTAGGGGTCGCTGACCTCGAATCCGGACTAAAAATTTGAAAATTCAAAATGGCTGAACCAATATGGCGGACGGAAATGCAAAAAGGCTTACGATTTCAGCGAAATGAAGCATTAGAAGGTTTTCGAAGTCGCTAATGCCGAATCCGAACTTAGAATTCGAAAATTCAAAATATCTGAACCAATATGGCGGACGTAAATGTTAAAAGTCTTCCAATTTCAGGAAAATGAAGCATTAGAAAGTTTTCGGGGTCGTTGATGCTGAATCTGATTTTAGAATTTGAAAATTCAAAATGGTTGTAACGTCCGGTGCGCCTACAATATAGCGCCCCGTTCGTTTACCAAGCGAGCGCGAGCACGGAATATAGCGAACCAATATAATATGTGCCGACTACAAGCGCGTACAGCTATAGGCCAAGCCCCCGAAACCGTCGCGTTCGAACGCCGCGCATACTGCGCCTGCGCCAAAGTATAAAGACTAAAACCAATGCAAGAATGCACTTTAACAACAAACCATCGATACTAAGGGATAAGGAATAATTAAAGATAACAATCGACCTTGACGCAGCTGCAGGGAAAACCCGCAGACTCACGAAAAATTAATAAAAATGCATAACACCAATGCGATGCATCGCCGCGTAACCACGAATGCACCCACCGGTCACAAAAGACCCCTGAATGCGAGGGAAATCATCGCGAATAAAATCAAAGCG
>NW_017299885.1:47940-54617 GCF_001594075.2 Trachymyrmex cornetzi | reverse complement strand
CCTCTAATTTTCCAATTTAAACTCTCTCTGAAGGACCTCGAAGGAGTGAACACAAGATAAAAGTCTCCCCGCGAGACTCAGAATAATATTAGGATTTCGTGCCGATGCGAAAGGCACTGATGACAGCAGCCTGCCCCGATACCGTTAGGATAATATCATTTCTGTAGAAGCTAAGGTTTCGCCCCGCGCGCCCCGCTCCGCGCCCGCATTCCACGAGATTTATGCCGCGTCTCGAACCACAACAATCGCGACAAACACGCCAGTTCGGACGTAACGGGTTGAATCAATATTGCGGACGGAAGTGCTCAAAATTCTCAGATTGCAGTGAAATATAGCAATTAAGGATTTTCTCTCGGGATCTTTGATTTCTGTTGAAATGTAAATTTAAGGGGTCGCCGATTTCGAATCCGATCTTAAAATTTGAAAATTCAAAATGGCTGAACTAATATGGCGACTTGAAATTTTACGAAAATATTAAAAATCTTTCAATTGCAGCAAAATTAAGCATTATAGGTTATATAATAGGTTTTAGGGGTCATTAAGGTCGAATCCGTACTTAGAATTTGAAAATTTAAAATGGCTGAACCAATATGGCAGACGAAAATGCTAAAAGTCTTCCGATTTCAGCGAAATGAAGCATTAGAAGGTTTTCGGGGTCGCTGATTAGATTTAAAAATAAAAAGGAAAAATAAATATTTTATATCTGCATTCAAAACTTGAATGAGTATGTAAAATAACAGTTAAACACATTCTGTAATACATTTTATATACTTTGTTTAAACTCCGTCAAATCCATCAGGAGCGACGAATGTGTCTGACAAAACTTTAGTAAGTATCTGATGATAATAATAGTGTGGAAAGGGTTCCTTGATTTCTGATTCCATATAATTGGACGAACCCGGAAAGATTCATAACCAATTACAATTTGTAGGAACCCAAATTTAAAACCAGCATTTTTTAGCAAGAACAAATTGAATAAATTTATTAAAGTACAAAAGGACGTTCTCCCAAAGAATTCAAATAAAAATGTTGTATACAAAATTGAATGTAAAAAATGTGACGCAACTTACGTAGGTCAAATATGTAGAAAATTGTATACAAGGATTGCCGAACATCGTAATCACATAAATTGGAATACAAATAGTCAATCCGTAATTACGGATTATAGATTGGAATATAATCACGAATTTGATTGGAAGAACGTTAAAATACTGGGTTCAGAAAAAACATTAAGGGGTTATGCCTACCTGCATGATCGGAAAAACACGTATTCTTGGGAATTTTTTTTTGAAAAAATTTGAAGTGCTTTTGAAATGAACGTTTATGTTTTCAAATATATGTATTTCGAGGATAATTCAGTTTTTTTTTATTGCAAAATATCGATAAATAAGGAAGATGAGTAATCTCCAAGAAGCAGTTTTTCTAGAAGCGTTTTGCGGTGACCACTCTAGTTTTGAGCTGGTATATCTTAAATAAAAAAATACGACAAATTTAGTTAATATATAAGATTATCTAGTGTCCGATCGTTCATTTTTTTGGAAATTTAATTTGTGACAAAATGGCGGCTGTTCAAATTCGAAGGTACGATTTATCTACCAAAGTACGCTCGTTTTCTTATCAGTAAAAAAAAATACGCAACGAAAAAAAAAGCCACGATCGGGCACTAGATTTTGTAGTATTAAAGAAGTATACCTAATTTCATTTTGATCGATGCAGCGGTTCTCGAGATATTGTGATCATCGATTTTAAAAATGCGGATTTGAGAAAAATGCGTTTGAAGTTTGCCAAGTGATTTTGAAACGTGTTTCCTAAAACATATCTTAGGATCTCCCAAAAACCCCTAGCAGCTAGAATCAAATCCCCTACATTTTCCCACTAATTCGAACTATTTTCCCAATAGTTCGGACTATATAAAATGAAAAAAAAATGTTATTTCACGTAAAATACCTGCTTCAAACGTTCAAACCAGTATACCTTTAAACTCACATAACTTCAATAATTTTTATCGACTTGAAATTTATAGGGAATATTTTTAAAAGTATGTACTTTAAGAAAATATCAAAATCCAAAAATCGATTTTTTTTTTAAGTTTACAAGTAGGCATAACACCTTAAATAAGCGGTTAATTTCAGAAAAAGCTAATATATTGTTGCGCCCGAATCACGAGATTGCACTCGGATAGTAACGCGCACTCCCGAGCCACGGAAATAAAGAGACTTAAGGATTAAAGAATAGGAAATAAGAAGTCGTTTATTCAATAACGTCGGCACCACGAGATCGTCAGTACAGAAATAGCGTATCGATAATATGTGTAATCGGAGGAGAAGCACGTCCGTACGTCTTGACTGCTCTCCGAAGATCTGACAGTTGTTCACCATCAACAACGGCACGTCGTCTTGACAACGCGACACCACGGGTGTCAGCACAGCACGGCATGCGACGGAGCATGGGCGTAACACTGCCCCCTTCTGAAAAATTCTCGTCCCGACAATTCTCTGGCTCCAAAGTTTATGAAGAGTCTTCTCCAAGGAATTCTGGGCTCCCGACCAATTCCTGCTCTCTTTCTGCGCTGCTGCGTCAGTTTTGTTAGAGCCTGGTCTTTCTGGGACCCGTTCCCCGGAATGAAGCTTTCTCCTCCTTCTGAGCAAGACCCCTTTTCAGTCTCTCCTCCGGAGTTATCCAGTCTCCCGGAGAAACACGCTTGGCATCCCCCCAACTTCACGAAGGAGGTGTACTTCCTCTTGACTCTTCTCTTGAGCCTTGCGTGCTTGTCACTTCGTTTTTCGGACTGGGAGGGGAATGATGAAAAGTTTTTCTGTCCACAGTACCTCTATTCCCAGTCCCCGCCTCGGCATTTGCCCTCCGTCTTGTGGAAAAACTGTGGATCAAAAACCACAGGAGAGACGGTCTTCTTGACAAAAAAATGTTCCAGATATATTTCTTCAACGTTCTTGAAGAAATTGGAGATGAAGGCATATCTCTTCAATGCTGCTTCAAATCTCCGCCGTCTTATTCAGTATGCGCCTTGTACGCCAGGTTATGTTCTCAATGCTGAAACTGCCATATCCGCCGATATTTTATTTATCGTGCGCCTTGCACACCAGATGCCCGAAACCGAAGACCATAATCTGCAACTTAATCAAAAGATCTTAGTATAACACATTTTCGTTTCGTTAAGGAATAAATTAATACTGGGCTCTGAATGATCATTCATCTATTATTTTTTTTATTTACTCTCTTTCTTCTTGTCTATCACAATAAGGTGCTATCCTATCCGTATGTACGATTTTATTTTTACACTTATTTGACTTACGAATACAATACACGACATCACTGAGTTTCTTTATCACATAATATGGTCCTTCCCAGCTGCTTTGCAATTTTGGAGCTTTACCTTTAACTCTTCGAGAATTGCCAAACCTTTTGCCCTACCTCAAAATGAATTCGCCTGGATTTCTGATCGTACCAGGTTTTAGTGTGAGAAGATTTTTATATCAACACGATTCCTAACCTGATCATGAATTCTCTCTAATTTCCTTTGGTCTTGCCTAAATAACTTTGCACTGACTGTTCTTTCGGTACAGAAGGATTTCCTCGAAGCAAATCTATAGGAAGTCTAAGATCCTGAGCGAAATACAACTCTGCCGGTGTTACGCCGGTAGTTTCATGTTTTGAAGATCTATACACCAATAAATACATTGGAATCCAACGATCCCAATCCCTTTGATTCTTAGTCACAAATTTGGCTAAATAATTTAAAATTGTTTGATGTTAACGTTCCACTTGACCATCCAACTGGGGATGTAGATCAGTCGTTCTCGCCTTTTTGATTCCAAGCAACCGCGATTATTCCTGAAAAATCTTGGACTCAAAATTTCTTCCCTGGTCTGTATGAACTTCTAAAGAAACGCCATGCCTTGAGATGACTTGATTTAAAAAGGTTTCTGCAATAGTTTTTGCTCGAATATTTTTCAGAGGAAAAGCTTCTACCCATTTTGTGAAACAGTCAACTACGACCAATAAATACTTATTTCCTGTAAGAGTTGTCGGAAGCGGACCAAGCACATCCATTTGAACTCTCTCAAACGGAGTTCCAACGTTATAAATTTGAAAAGGAGATTTTCCTTTTTCCGTCGGACCACTCCTAGCGACGCAAATATTACAAGACCTACACCAACTTTCAACGTCTTGTTTACAGGACGCCCAATAGAACCTTTTTCGAATTTTTTCTAAGGTCTTATTGATCCCAAAATTTCCTCCTGACGGAGAATCATGTGCCTGTTTCTGTTGAATCCGTCCCTTAGGAACAAGTAATTGAGCAACGGAATCTCTCAGATTTGGTGCCTCCCACCTTTTGTAGAGTACATCATTCCTAAGTTCTAAAGAATCTCAATAGGACCAGTAAATCTTAGCAGAAGCATCTCTGGATGCAATCTCCTGCCAAGAAGGTCGGATCCCAGTCTTCTTCCCTTGGAGAATAATTGCAATACTAGGATCCTCTAACTATTCCTGTCGCCAAGTTTCACAATTGTCCTCAGCCAAGACAATCCGAGCAACAGAATTTTCTAATTTTACAGCCTCTTTGATCTCAGTCCTTGCGCAATACTGACATTCAGTACCCGCACAGGGTCGTCTGGATAAAGCATCTGCAATCCCGTGAAGAATTCCTTTCCAATAAATGACCTGAAAGTCGTATTGTTGAAGCCTTTCCGACCAACGTGCTAACTGGCCTTCCAAATCTTTGAAGAACATCAGCCATTTCAGCGACGCATGGTCCGTCCGCACCACAAACTCCCTACCATACAAATAATAGTGTAATGATTTAATCACTTCAACAATGGCCAAAAGTTCTCGCCGCGTCACACAATAATTTCTTTCCGTTTTACTAAAGACGCGACTATAGTTAGAAATCACCTTCTCTCCTCCGTTTTGATGTTGCGACAAACTGCCCCTATTCCACATCCTGACGCATCAGTGTCTAGAATAAATTTACCTTCTCCTCGTGGAAAAGATAAGATTGGAGAAGAACTAAGTGCTCCCCGTAATTCATTAAATGAATCATCACACTGTTTATCCCAAACAAATCTCGCTTGAGTTTCAGTTAACTTATAAAGCGGCTTTGCAAGCAAAGAAAATCCTTTAACAAACTTTCGGTAGTAAAAACATAGACCTAAAAAGCTTCGAAGATGCTTTTTGTTTCGTGGGATTGGCCAATTGATTATGGCAGCAATTTTTTCTTCATCTGTGGAAATTCCCTCAGACGAAATAATATGCTTCAAATATTTTACCTTTCGTCCAAAAAGAACACATTTTTTTGGATTGATTTTTAGATTTACCTCTCGCATTCGTAAGAATACCTTTTTTAAATTTTCTATCATTTCTTCGAAACTTTCACTAAAAATAATCACATCATCAAGATAGACTAGACAAATTTTTGAAAGTAATTCCTGAAGAATATGTTCCATTATTCGCTCGAAAGTCGCCGGAGCATTACACAAACCAAATGGCATTACCTTAAACTGCCATAACCCATTTCCGAACAGCAAAAATGCTGTTTTCTCTTTATCTTCCGGTCGAATTTTAACCTGCCAGTATCCACTTTTCAGATCTAACGTGGAATACCAAGAGCTACCTGAAAGTTGATCGAAAATATCATCTTCTGGGTAAAGGATAAGAATCCTTTTTAGTAACCGCATTTAACTTCCGATAATCGACACAAAATCTTATCGTCCCGTCTTTCTTTTTTACCAAGACAGCTGGCGACATCCAAGGACTCACAGATTCCTCTATTATTCCCTGTTCCCTCATTTTTCTTCAATAATTTTATCAACTTTTTCTCTCATATGAAACGGAACTCGTGGAACTTGTTTGGGAAGAGAATTTTTTAAATTAATTAAATGTTCACCCACTTCACAATTTCCTGCGACAATTTGCTCAAAAAATACATCACTAAATTCGTTTAGCAATTCCGCAAAAAGTTTCTTTTGTGATTGCGTTAAATATTCGGAATCTTTTTCAAAAAGAGACCTCAAATTCGAAGGAACATCAAAGTCAAACGATTTGTTTACGCGGAAACATTGAACGTCATTCTTCTCTTCTGTATATAACGATGTTTCTTTTTGACTATTAAAGACAGACTCAAAGATATTCCCTAAATTAAGTTTCTCGAGAAAATCTATACCAAGAATGCAATCATCATTAATTTTTGCTACTAACATTGGAATTTCAACTAAATAGCTTCCTAGCCGAACTTTTGTGTGCACCTTATAGTTAATTGAAACCTCCCCCGTAGGATATATTAAACTACAATTATCTATTTTAATTTTACATTGATTTGATTCAATTAAATTATCATTCAAAATTGACACATCAGGGCCTGTATCGATTTTCAAAATACAACGTTTATTATTTACTTCTCCTTGGCAACAGAATTTCGTTAAATTACGTTTAAACTTATTGAACCTGAAAGAACATTGATTATTATTAAAATTAAAGTTTTTCGGGGTATCTCCCAAATTAGTCGAACGCACCCCGTAAAGTTTCCCGGTTTACCGATTTACCTGGACATTCTGATCGGAAATGTCCCTCTTTACCGTATTCCCACACTAAAAAAAATTTCTGGTTGAAAATGAACGAATCAGAAATCTCTCTCTCTCTCTCTCTCTCTCTCTCTCTCT
>NW_017299885.1:32383-47898 GCF_001594075.2 Trachymyrmex cornetzi | reverse complement strand
CTCTCTCTCTCTCTGGTTAAATTTATTAGAATTCTAGTTGAGATAACCGGAATTCTGGTTGATACTATATTTCTAGTAAAATTACTAGAATTCTTATTTTTACCAGAATAATTGTATTAATCAGAATTCTAGTTATCTCTCAACTAGAATTCTAATAGACATAACCAGAAAATTCTTATTCGTCCATTTTCCACCACAGTTACTGTTTAATCCAACCAGACTATTTTTCTCAGTACAACATTCTTTATTATTGCTTTTTTTATTTCCTTAAAATCCCTTTCCTTTTCAAATTTTTTAAATCTGTTTTATTAAATTTTCTTTCTTTGTCTTCATCTTCGTTCTGATTCGTTTTCTGCTTTTCAAAATAAAAATTTTTCCCCTTTTTCTTTTCGTAATTATAATTTCCCCCTTTTTTGCACGAAAACTGCTTTCCTGTATTAATTTAACCGATTTTGCCCGCTCAATCGCCACTCTGAGAGACGTTACTCCCTTGATTTGAAGAGTTCTCTTTACGAAACCGTCGGATAGAGCGAAAATGAATTGTGCGCCCGCGATTTTATCGCGAACCGTATCGGGACATTCCGGATATGCCGATTGCGATAACCGTTCAATATTTGAGCCTAACGAGGCAATACTCTTCCCGAATTTTTGTCTCCTGTTCGTGAACTGCGAATAATAACTTTGCAACGTTTGCGTTTCCCCGAAACGCATCTCAAGTTTCGACTTCAATTCCTCGAATTACAAATTCTCTAAATTTTGTATGTTTTCCAAAATTGCGCGTGGTCGTCCTCGCAAACACGACGCCAAAATAGCGATCTTCGTCTTCCCAACGGTTCGCTCGAGCCACTAAGTTAAATTGCGCAAGATACTCGCGTAAAGGTACGCTCCCCTCATAAATATCCGGCTTAAGTTTGACGCCCATCTGACCACGAAATGCCGGAGGCGCATCAAAACGATTAACGGTGCCCCCGTTTATATCCGCGTGGAGCGACATAGCCGAATTGTTATGCTCGACAACACCCGCGACGAAATTTCCGCCCGTGACAAAGTCAACGCGATCGACGACACTCGCGACAGAATCTCACGCCGCGACGGAATCAACACGACCGAAAACACCCGCGAGCGAATCTAACACGCGAACATTCGCGAAAGAATCTCGCCCGCGAATATTATTGGAAAGACTTAGCTGATTGCAGGAATCTGACGCAGTCTCTCTTGTAATTGGAAGATCTGCTTATTCTGCTGACGTTGAGACTCCGCAAACGCCGCCCCCGTTCGCCGCTGCTCCTAACGCAGTTGTCGCATCTCCTGTAACATTGTCTGTAACACCGTCTGCGTCGAGGAAGTCTCCTGATTCTGCGGGGTTATCTCCTCCGCTGTTGTCTCCATATCTCGTGGCTCCGCCGTCGTCGATCCTTCCGGACTCTGCATTCGAGCTCTCCTTCTCGTGACGATCGGTGAACGAATCATCCGAGACCCTCTGATCTTGGACGAGCCCCCAAAATGTTGCGCCCGATGCACGAGATTGCACTCGGATAGTAAAGCGCACTCCCGAGCCACGGAAATAAAGAGATTTAAGGATTAAAGAATAGGAAATAAGAAGTCGTTTATTCAATAACGTCGGCACCACGAGATCGTCAGTACAGAAGTAGCGCATCGATAATATGTGTAATCGACGGAGAAGCACGTCCGTACGTCTTGACTGCTCTCCGAAGATCTGACAGTTGTTCACCATCAACAACGGCACGTCGTCTTGACAACGCGACACCACGAATGTCAGCACAGCACGGCATGCGAAGGAGCATGGGCGTAACAATATATATAGAAAAAAGTGGACTGAACTTGTGGTCTGACACAGATGGACCACATCATGCTTATGCATCTATAATATGTTAAATGATTTGACATAATGTTCATTTAGAGACTTAGCGGTATTAACTTTACCTCAAGATAGTATGCGCAATTGTTAGACGGCGTTACAATTTGTTTCCAATTCATTATTAAATTATATTTATAAATATTATATTGTTTTTATCAGCTTCTGAATTTAATTGTATGTGTAAATTTTATAGGGATTGATTATTAATTGCTATATGGTTTTAAGCATACGGTTAAGATGACACGTTTTAAATCTTGACTATGTATTTTAGATCTACGCTTTTGACGCTTTAACTCTGGTGTTGAATTATGTTTTAAACTTTTGTTATGATTTTCTGTTCTTATATGTATTATATCCATGACATGACATGATAGATGATAATATGTTAGGCAGATCATATAGGTTAAAATCAGTAACGCAATAAGAATGTACTGTTTAGAAAATTTTTTTTTTATTATAACTTATTGTTGCCGTCGTTCCAACCTTTGTTACTAAAGTTTTGTCAGACACATTCGTCGCTCCTGATGGATTTGACGGGGTTTAAACGAAGCATATAAAATATATTACAGAATGCGTTTAACTGTGAATTTAAAAACATTATTCAAGGTTTCATGATAAGATTTGACGATCGTGTGGGTGAGTTACTTGTTTACATTATTGGTTGTTTTTCAATATTTGAATTTAAACAGATCATACATATGAATTTAAACAGATAACACTTCAGTTTTGACAACCTGACTTTGACAAAGTGACTCTACATTAAGTGTTCGCGAAATCTAATATTGTTCAAGAAGTTTGCTGATGAAGATTCAAAAGAAAATCGAAACGTACAAATTTTCAAAATTTTGAGTAATGATGAGGTAATTACATCGGATGGATTAACAAAATTACTTGTGTTAGATTTATTGCGCACCTCCGCTCGCGCTGATTCTTATTAGCCCTGAGTTTGATTGTTTTTTGTTAACATTAAATGTCAACCGTTAGCAAACGTTTAAAAACAATGGGAATGATCCAGCTAGGAAACTGGATCCCACATGAATTGAGAGAAAGAGACATTGCGAAACGTTTAGCCATTTGTGAATGCTGCTTCAAAGCAAAAACGAAAGTCGTTTTTGCATCGAATTGTGACTGGCGATGAAAAATGGATTCGTTACGACAATCCTAAGTGCAAGAAATCATGGGTGCGTCCCGGTGAACCATCAACATCAACGCCAAAACAGAATATTCATGAAAAGAAGGTCATGCTGTGCATTTGATGGGATCAAGTCGGTGTAATGTACTATGAGCTACTGCAACCGAGTCAAACCATCAATGCTGAACGCTACCGTCAATTATTCAATTTGAATCAAGCACTCAAAGAAATACGCTCGCAATACGCCAAAAGACATGACAAAGTTATTCTTCATGACAACGCTAGACCACATGTTGCAGAACTAGTGAAGAAAATCTTGGAGGCACTTGGATGGGATGTTTTATCCCACCCGTCCTATTCACCAGACGTTGCTCCTTCAGTTTGTTTCGGTTTCCATTTGTTTCGGTCGATGCAGCATTGTCTTTCTAAACAGCATTTCAGTTATTTCGAAGATATAAAAAAATGGCTCTCGATGACTGGATCGCCTTGAAAGAACCTGGATTTTTCTACCGCGGAATGCATTTGTTATCCGAAAAGTGGGAAAAATATCTTTCGATGGACAATATTGTAAATAAAATATCAATTATCTTTTTGATGAAATAAACATGAATTTTTCTAGCAAAATACAACGAGAATTAATTCAAGCACTTAATATGACTTTACTTCTTTAATCATCTAAACAGGTGTTTTTCAACAAGTTTACACACATGTAACACTGTGTCTTACACAAAGTGTTCCAAAATTATAAATTAAGTCTAAATATAAAAAGTAATCTTCTCACGGACTCTCCAAAATCAAACAAGAAGTAAAGAATATCAAGGGCGATCGAGAGTGCAGCGTTGTCATTGGCATACAAAGTAAAAGAGTGTGTTTCTTGTTACTTTTATTTCATTAATCAAAATGAATTATATGAACGTTTCGACTCTCTTTGAAGTTTTCTTCAGCAAATTATAACTTTTTAATTATTTCTCCTTGTCTGTGGAATTCCCATATTTGCAGATTTAATGTTGTAAAATCTATTAACATATAGAGGAAAGGCCCCTATTATGAGATATCGAGTTCATTTTGGGTAAATGCTAGAAGTCTATGTAGAATTTTAAAAAATAATAGGTTATTTGGAAGAAAATTTAATAAGCTGTAAAACAATGTTATATAAAATTTTATTCAAATTTCATTTTTTTGAAAATTAAAGAAATGTAAAAAGTGAGCAAATCGCAAAATCAAAAAATCGTGCTCCTAATATGAGATGTCCCAAGAAATTGATAATAAAACGCAAAGTATATCAGCATTGCAATTAAAAATCTTTAGTTAATGTTTCTAAAATACAAACAAACACAGCCAGCGTGCGCAAAAAATGAGCATGCAATAGATTATACCCAAAATTCGTCTTCAGGTAGTTCGAATCAAGCATCGCAGAAATAGGCACTCGACGTTCATTCAAGTTATCCTTTTTATTATTGTTACAATGACATTTATACTTTAGCAACGATTTTCACTATGACATAGCAGCATGAGTTATTTCATATTAGAAATACCCTGGCTATCTCATATTACGATTTTCACGCCTTACGGTTGTACGATCATCAAATCTAACTTCTGCAATTAAGCAATTCTACATATCCCGTATTTTTCTATTAATACGATCTTATTCTATTATTACATGAAGAATTTATTGCCAAATATTTATTTATTAAATAATAAACAAGGTTTAAAGGCTCATCTCAATGAAACTTGAAGACATCCAAATTCTAAAATTTTTTTTACAATGACTACAGGCATGATCTAATAATGAACTTTCTACTAAATAGTTTTCAATCCAAGAGCAATAAATTTATGGTGAAACCAATAGATAGCGTTGATTAGTTTAACAGAAACGCTGCTATCTTATATTAGGCGCCTCTCTCATAATAGGGGGCTTTCCTCCACCCGTGATTAGCTGATTGCCTTCGAATAGTAGAAAAATAATTTTTAGGGAAATGGCTCATCTTAACACACAAAGAAGAACATTTTGAGACTTTGAATCAAATCACATTAAGCTTTGTTCGGTAACAATGGTAATTTGAATTAATTAAATAACGCTTATTACGGGTGGCACCCAGTTGGACACGGCTCAATTGGACACGAGCCACTCTCAGCGCTTGAGACTACAAAGCTCCTCAGCACCGGTGTGATTGGTGGTGTCCAATCGAGCCGTGATGAATCGGGATCACCCCCTTATTACGATCACATGCTTACTTTAGAGCGTCAGAAATGGTATAACCAGGGATGGGAAAGTTACTTTGTAAATATAATTAATTACAGTTACAGTATTTCCCTTTCAAAAAGTAATGAATTACCTTTACAAGTTTACTCTGAAAAGTAATTTTCTAAAAAAGTTGGAGAGGGTATGGAAGGACGCTTAGACTTTATCTCACCGGTATACGGAGTCGGACGCACTTCCTATCGCTCCGGAATATGGGTCAGCGTCCTGAAGGGACGCTATAACACTTGTTTCCTTGAGCAGTGCGTACGTTGGTCCAATTTCGAGTCAAGGAAATAAATCCCTATAACTCGAGAGTGGACCAGGTGCGATCTTTGGGAAACGGCAAGAGTATGAGGTCTTTTAAATTTAAAGTTAACTGAAAGTAATCATTGTTAATAAAATTTCATTTTATTACTAGAGTAAAATTACAGTTTTTATAGGAATACTAATATTAAGACTATAAAATGTAATCGATAATAAACATAATTATTAAGTTTATATACATATTATTATAAATTTTATAATTAAACTAAAGTTCGACAATCTGGCATTACTGTGATTACAAATTAGTGTAAAGCATTGGTTGCGCTATTTTTCATATCATGAATACATAATATATGTGTGTGTTTATGTGTGCGCGTTGTCGATCACTTACTACGATAATTAAATGATATGCTTTATTATCATGCTCTGCATAACAAGAGGAAGGGAGATATAAAAGAGTGAAATTCGCGAATTAAGCGGATTTCCAAATAATGGATGTAGAGTTCATCGAAGAAATCGTGAATGTGGGAGGATAAGGATGACAGGTGAATTATGAAAACAAAATTGAGAGTGCAGAGATACTGAGAGGGGTTAATATTTCGCGAGAGAGGTTGGGTTCGCGAAGTAAATAGTTAGAAGAAGTGACTTACTGTTGTTTAGAAGCTTCCGGACTTCGGGACGATTGCCGGTGTTCCGATCTCTGTGACTGTATTTTCGTGCAGGTTTGGACCCAAGGAGAAGATTGATCCAGCGATTAGAAAGTGCCCTCAGCTGGATGTCTGGAGGCTTTGGAAGAGTCACTCGACAAATTTTCTGCTGTCGGAATGTTTATACCAGGTATCGGGAATTGAAAAGATAGTAATGTTCACCCGATTGCAAAGATCGCGCACAGAGTTTAATGGCTTATTAATTGTGTAAAAGCCCTTTCTTCTTTATTCTCTCTGCATTGAGTTTAATGACTTATTAACTGTGTAAAAGCCCTTTCTTCCTTTTCTTTCTCTCTGCCCGGTGACTCGCGATGTCGCGGTTTATATAGGGATTGTTTAGGGGGAGGTTCCATGGTAGAGTGTGTCTAATTGGGAAATTGGAGAATCAAATTCGCAGGATTCTGAAGTGATACAGTTTCTATTCGTCATTGGAAAATTGCCTTCCGGTTAGCTCCGCCCGCTGTGTCGTTTTTTATTCGTTCTCACGTTGAGCGATGGATAAATACCCCTGGATTAGTTAATCGAGAGTCGCGGTTCGTGTTGATTTTTCTCAGTGTCGGAAAATGTCATTATTAGATTTATAACCCTGTCTTAAGCCTAAGCGTGGGACCATTATCGTTGGGCCCGATATCGGTGTGAGATGATTAAACATTTCATCTTCTTTCGTGTGTCGGTCCGCGCTATCGCTCTTATTATCGTGGGGATTATTTCGTGGCCTGGCTTAGCGCCTTGGTACCAACGCTGTTTGATGATTATTTGATGTTGATTTTCGTTCCACGATGCTCGAAAGGAGATTTAACGTTTGATTATCAACGCTATGAGAGATTTTTATCGCGGATCTCTCGATTCTAGGCAAACAAGATTTTGTGGCTGGAAACTTCTCTCAGATTTGTATTATCAATTGAATTTGTTCATATCTTACTTTGTTGATTGAACGGTCGCGAAATGAAGAAATCGTGGAGTCCACCGGACGTAACATTACTTTTAAGTTACTTTTTTTATCGGAATTTTTACTAGTAGTATCGATACCATTAGAGCCATTTAGAAACGTTATCCAACTGTTTTCATGTATCGTTTTACCCTTGTTTTTCACCTAATATTAAACGAGGATGATACATGGGTTTATCAGAGTAATGCAGCCTAGGACAATAAAAAAAAGACTGGCTTACATTTACATGTTACACAATTTTATTCAAAAAGATAAAAAAAATTGTATGGCAGAGACATTTTTCGTTAAAGTAATATAAAACACATCCTAGTGAAAACGACTCAGTCAAAGTGATGTCAATATGACATCAAAATCGTTGTTTGTTGTCATGACATCAAAGAAATAGTTCAATATGACGAAAAATTGACACCATGTAGAATGATGTCTTAAGTGAAGAAATATCATAAAAGAAGGTGAAAATTATTGTTTATAGATGATAATTCTATTATTATGCGAGAAATTCCATCAATATCATATTGACGTCAAAATGATTATGATGAGATTGTAACACATAAGAGAAAGAGAGTAAAATGCACGTATAAAAGAGTGAAATAGTCACCTCTTATGGTAAAAACAAGGTTAGGATACGACTTAAGATCCTTATACAGGTTGTCCCAATAACTATTATCACCTGAAATAGCTTCCTTCGTATTGTGCAGTTTTGTTCATACAAATTTTTCTCTAGATATTATAGATTCAAAAATATTTCAGATAGTATTAATTTATAGAACACTTTGTATATTATACTAGATATTATAATTTTATGTTTATATACCATGGTATGATACACACACAAAGAAACATGTGTTCCCGATAGTTGTGTATGAAAAACTTTAATTGTTACTTATTTTATAACATTAATTGATTGCTGTGATTTCACTGGAAATTTTATATTCGTCGCGAGCGTATGTATTATGTATTGATCTTAATTTCATTACTTCAGTAACGCAACGCGCATTTCAATATATTATAATATATTTGATGTTATCTTTCTATAACAGATATACTTTTATTACTTTAATTTGAAGTATTGTTGTATCCACAAATATAAGTAATATTAATAACAATTCCTATGCAACATAATAATACAGTATTTTATACTCCCTTTCAAATATTATTTACTTTTAGGTTCAAAAATCAAGTTAATCTTGCATATGAATACATGCAAAATTATTGCACATTTCTATTAATAATGTAGATTAATCTTAATCGTGGTTTACGTACTTTTTATCTTTTCTTAATTTAAAGAATTAAAAAAGTTAGAGTACACTATACCAAAAGTAAATCTATATTAGTAGAGAGAGATTAGTCTTGCATTTATTTCTGTACAGAGTTTCCCAGCAAATAAGTTGACCTTACTAGTCACTTTTGATATTATCTTGATGGCATTTTGACGTTTAGGACGTCAAGATCACCGTCATGGTATGGGACGCTTTACAGTCATACAGTCATCATTTTGCCATCATTTTGATTACTCTTTTTGACATCATATTCCTAATCAATTTGACGTCACATTGATATCACCTTGACTAAGTAGTTTTCACTGGCATATGAAAATGAAATAGCACACATATATCAGGTATGTAAATATGAAACCGGAATTTTTTAATAGGAAATACACGTTTATTGCATGAAAATGATAAAAAATATTTTATTCGAAGTATTGCCCATCGCTAGCTATACATTTTTCCCACCTGTCTGACAATTTGTGGATGCCACGCCAAAAAAATTGTTGCTCTTTTGAGCTAAACCAGTCATCTAGCCATTTTCGTACATCTTTGTAAGAAATGAAGCGTTGCTGAGCAAGTGTGTGTCCCATCGATGCAAATAAGTAGTAATCGGACGGAGCCAAGTCTGGTGAGTAAGCCGCATGCGAAAGTATTTCCAAACCAAACGCCTCAATCGTTTCCGTGGCCAGTTTTGCTGTGTGTGATGGTGCATTATCATGAAGCAAAATCACTTTGTGTTGCCTTTCTCGATATTCCGGTCGTTTTTCACGCAAAGCTTGATTCAAATTGATCATTTGTTATCGGTAGCGTTCAGTATTAACGGTTTCGCCAGGTTTTAGCAGCTCATAATAGACACCTTTCTGATCCCACCAAACATTGTCTTCCGTCCATAGCGATTTGGTCTTGCAGTCGATGTCGATGGTTCGCCTAGAGTTACCCATGATCTTTTACGCTTAGGATTCTCAAAATATATCCACTTCTCATCGCTAATCACAATTCGATGGAAAAATGACTTTCTTTTGTACCTGGCGAACAGCATTTCGCAAGTGGTTTTTCGGTTTTCCTGCTGTCTTTCATTCAGTTCATGTGGAACCCATTTTCCCATCTTCTGGATCTTTCCCATGGATTTCAAACGTATGGAGACGGCTTCTCGTGTCACATTCAATTGATCCGCGAGTTGTTGTTGAGTTTGAGCGTCATCCTCATCCAACAATGCTTGCAATTCGCTGTCTTCAAACTTTTTCGGTGGTTTTCCACGTTCTTTGTTTCGCACGTCAAAATCGCCACTTTTGAATTTTTTAAACCACTCAAAGCACTGTGATTTACCAAGAGCATGCTCATCGTAAACTTCGACAAGCATTCAATGCGATTCTGCAGCAATTTTCTTCAAATGGTAACAGAAAATCAATGCTGTCCGCAAATCGTAGTTTCCAGGTACAAAATTCGACATGTTCAACGCTATTACAAACTATACTATTGTATGAAACTTATATTGTTGTGAGTTGAAAATCTTTGTCAGATGTCAGAACAAGGAAATAGCGTCAATGACGCGATCTGACGGCAACTACATTGACAGCTATGGCCATCTATTGGTAAATTCCGATTTCATATTTACATACCTGGTAAAATGTTTTTTATACAAAAAAATTCTTTTTATATACGGCTAAAGTTGCAAATAAATTTCAATATTAATCCAAAATGGTCTACAACCGTTCACTGAGTGCTCTTGTATTTGATTGGCGGATTCCATTAGATCCAAAAATATAGACCAAGCAGGTACAAGAGTTCATTGAACGCTTTAATTAAATTTCTTTCTGTCGATTAGTCAAATGTTTCGAAGTATTTATAGCGCCTAGTGGACACTACCGCACACTAAATTGACAAATAAGTTTAAAATACGTAAAATAACTATAAAAGTAACTATTAAATTATACAATGATAATAACAACAAAGTGTATAACTGGGCGTTAGGAGTCAGCGCTGGATATTATATTGAGCAAAGTTAACTAATACCTATTCATAAGTCAAAAATTCAATTTTATACGTTTCGGCTTACTGTTTGAGCCATCCTCGGCAATAAAAATTACCGTTTATCGCACTATAAAATCTGTCGAACTGCGTCTCGCACAATCGTAGTTCTGACCTCCAAAAATGCAATCGCAGTGGAAATGTGGTGAGAGACAACCATCTTGAACATAATCTAATGTTGTGCCAACCAGTTGCTTAGCTGAGTGGAGTAGATAGTGGGACTCTGATAATAGCAACGAGATATTTTTGAAAAAAGCGAATATTAATTTTCTTAATTAATGTATGTGAGCCAGAAACTCACCCCATCTCCAACAACGATCGCAAGTGGATCCAAGCCTCGTCAATCCATTACAACAATGATTGACAGAGTGTTTTATCTCTCACATCCAGAATTCCACAAGAAATTTAAATTTTATAATTAGTATCATATTAGAAAATGACTATCGATTGAAATTTATTTTTGAAACTTTGAATGACATGATAAAAAAATTAATAAAAAAATCCAATTGTATGTAAGACTTCTACCAATATAGGTAAAAAAGAACATATCAGATGGTTCACAATTCCTTTTATTAATGGTATCTCTAACAAGTTTTGCAAATTTATCAATGATAAGTGTCATGGGATTGCTCATTATAATATTAATAAGTTAAATAAATTTATTAGGGTTTACATAGGGATCCTTTGCCGAAATTTGCCAAAAGGAATGTGGTTTACCAAATCGAATGTCGTGATTGTGATGTTACCTATGTAGGACAAATGGGAAGAAAACTAAATACGAGATTAGCAGAACACGCAATCATATACGTAGAGTTACATCCACTCGATCGGTTATCACAGATCATAGGGTTAGTTGCAGTCATGACTTCGATTGGGATAATATGAGAATTCTGGATTACGGAGAGAAATTGTAATAAGCAATTAGTGTTGGAGATGCTTTATATAAATCGTCAATTCAATGGTCTTAACATGCAAACTGACACTGAGGTTTTAAATCATGGATACATAGAAATTCTCAATAAGTTATAATATGTTTATTTTTATCATTGACCGATGTGCTTTGTTCGCGCGACACATCTCTCTTTGTATTTAACGAGTAACATGTGACTAACATCAAAACAAACATGACTTTCTTTTATGTTACTTAAATTTTTTTTCAATCTAACTTCGACATCGTGATTTTTAAATATTTTGTAATGGATTGACGATGCTTGGATCCACTTGCCATCGTTGTTGGAGATGGGGTGAGTTTCTGGGTAACATACATTAATTAAGAATATTAATATCCATTTTTTTCAAAAATATCTCGTTGCTATTATCAGCTTGAGTTCCACTATCTACTCGACTCAGCTAAGCAACTGGTTAGCACAACATTAGATTATGTTGAAAATGGTTGTTTCTTACCACAATTCCACTGCGATTGCATTTTTGGAGGTCGGAACTGCGATTGCGCGAGACGCAGTTCGACAGATTTTATAGCGCGATAAGCGGTAATTTTTTATTGCTGAGGATGGCTCAAATAGTAAGTACAAAATTGAATTTTTTACTTATGAATAGGTATTAGTTAGCTTTGCGCAATATAATATCCAGCGCTGACTCCTAACGCCCAGTTATACATTTTGTTGTTATTATCATTGTATTAATTTAAGGAGTCTATAAATTTGTATATTTACTTGAAATTGACTATTAAATTAGTTACTATTACTTAAAAGATGTAACTAAGTTAAATTATAATTACAGATGGAAAGAAAGTAACGAAGTTAAGTTACAATTACTGAAAAAAAGTAACTCTAACAGTAACTTCGTTACAAGTAACGAGTTACTTCCCATCCCTGAATATAATTGATAAGATTTATGTAATATATGTAACGTATCGGTCAAACAAAGTAAATAACATATGAGGAGATAATGAACTAAGATAATAAATAATTATAAACAAATACATAATTCATATAAACATGACAGCTAAGTTAATATAATAAACACTTCAAAAGTTAAAAAACATTATAAGCTCCGTTGTTACATTTAATTTAAAACTTTCACAATGTTAACATAGTTATGATATAAGCCTTTCGTATTTGAACATATTATTAATGCTATTCTCCTGCATATGTATAGCTGTGTTTTACAATCATCTATATCGTTTTTCTCGAAACTATAAATGATTTAACGTATATGGTCTTTCAAGGACATATATATATTAATAAGCAAAATATGTATTAATATGAGGACATATACATATATATTACATATGAATTATTATAGGGACATGGATGTATAAATTAAAATGATTATGTTTTTCAATATGATTTCAACCCAGCAACATCATCCTATAGCTATAATCGATAACTGTAATGTATTTAGCATAATATTAACTATTTTATACGGATGGGTATTTTTGAAGACTTTTAAAGTATGTACACATGAGACAAGCGTTTCATAAACAAAGATGGAGAAGTTAAAAGAGCGCGAAAGGAAACATGAGGAAGACGGAGAAGATGTGAAACAGAATCATAAGGTGTTTGTATCCCAGTACGTACGTCCATACACAACCGCTTGAGGATTTCATGCTTCTACATTCCTTTTAATGCCTTTTTATTCTTTGTCATATCTTCTTTGACACGCATGCATCTTCGTATATTAAGGTATTTGTTTCCATGTGCACGAAGGATACAATTGTGTCAATTTTATATATCTAAGGCCGGTATTTATAGTCTGTTCTTATTACAAGACTGTCTTAAGTAATGTCTTAAGACGCTAATGCAGCCCTCTGATTGGTTCGTGACACCTAAGGACTGAACTTAAAACGGTTTCGAATATAATAACTATGAATTCAGATAGCACAAAATACTAAAAGATAACGAAAAGAGGTCTTTTTAAGTCATCTTTCCGACACAGAGAAAAGGTGTCTAAAAGATGACGAAAAGACATTGTTTTTAGATTGTCTTTTCATCAAGACCAAAAGATATCTATAAGACATCTTTTAGTTTTGTCGAAAAGACAACTTAAAAAAGACGTCTTTTCGTCACCTTTCTATGGTTGTCATTTTTGCAAAACAAAGGTCGAATAAAAGATATCTTTTCGTATTACTGAAAAGACAACGTGAAAAAGATATTTTTCCATTATTTTGGTACTTTTTATCACTCATTTGCGAGAAGTACGCGAGATTGCCACCAGATGGATGTGACGGAGTTCAGTTTTTCGTGTTTGAAAATCATATAGGACAGAATAAAGGTGCAGCATAATGAAAAATTTTACTCGTGTTCTAATAAATACTAATAAAATATTTGTTGTAATCAAGTCCCCAAAGGGGATTATGATGAAAAATAATGACTCTTGCACATAGGACACGGCAAACATTGCAGGAAACGGAACGTACCCGAGCAGAAATAAATCTAGCCAATCTGATTTACCATCTAGGCACTAGGCAGTATTAACTACATAAGATTTCTAACTCGTCACTGGATGGTCAATAGCTAATGTTTCGTAATATCAATAAATCTGTCCAATGAATGCCTAGTAATTATGACATTACACCAACATCCTATTTACTGGGCAGCCACCAGACAGATTTCTTGACATAAAAAAATTTGTCCAGACACTAGCTAGTAATTACGACGTTACACCTACATTCTATTAACTGGGCAGCCACTAGACGGATTTCTTGATATAAAAAATCTGTCTTGTGACTGTCTAGTAATTACGATGTAACACCAACATCTTATTTACTAGGCAGCCACTAGACAGATTTCTTGACATGAAAAAATCAGTCTTCTTACAAGATTTTTTAATATGAAAGAAATTGAGAGATACAAAAATATTTAAAATACATATTTAAAATATAAAGTATTAATTATGTAATATATAACACGTGTTTAGAATTTTTTTTTGAACTTACATGTAAGTATTATTATATAATTATATAATTGTTAGGTGTACAACTTTGCTTCCGCCGTTTTCCTATAGATGTCTTTAGCGGTAAGTGGTGGTCGAAATAAATAGATCATAGACGTAATACAATAAACTTGGGCATCTGTCAACATAACCCCATAGAAACATTAGTCGATTTGTGTCTGCATCATGAAGTTATTCTCGATTGAAAATGTCAGTTTACGAGCCAAATTCTCGTCATTTGAGGGAGGTTTTAATTTTCTGCTTCAATATAAAAAAACCTGCTGCTGAAGCTCATCAAATGCTCTCAAATACTTATGGTGAGGCCACTATTAGTGAAAGACTATGTCGTGAGTGGTTTCAACACTTCAAGAACGGTGATTTTGACGTCGAAGACCGGCATAGCGGTAGAAGAGAGGTTTTCGAAGATACAGAATTGGAGGCATTACTTGATCAACACTCATGTCAAAATCAAGAAGAATTGGCACGATCATTGGGAGTGACTCAACAAGCCATTCCAAAACACCTCAAAGCCATGGGAATGATTCAAAGGCAAGGAAATTGGGTGCCGTATGAGGTGAAGCCGAGAGATCTTGAACGGCGTTTGTTTGCTTGTGAACAGCTGCTTTAAAGGCAAAGACGGAAGGAATCTCGGCATCGCATTGTGACTGGGGACGAAAAATGGGTTCATTACGGTAACCCCAAGCGCAGAAAATCATGGGGAGTTCCCGGCCATGCTACCACGTCGACGGCCAAACCGAATATTCATGGCTCCAAAATCATGCTCTGTATTTGGTGGGACCAGCTCGGCGTAGTGTATTATGAGCTGTTAAAACCGACCGAAACAATCACAGGCGATCGGTATCGAACGCAATTGATGCGTTTGAGCCGAGCATTAAAAGATAAACGGCCGCAATACAACGAGGACACGATAAAGTGATTTTGCAGCATGACAATGCTCGACCCCATATTACGAAAGTGGTCAAGACATATTTGAAAACTTTGAAATGGGAAGTCCTACACCACCCGCCGTATTCTCCAGACATCGGTCCCTCTGATTATCACTTGTTTCGATCAATGGCACACGGCCTGGCTGACCAGCGCTTCCGGTCTTATGAAGAAGTAAAAAATTGGGTCGATTCGTGGATCGCCTCA
>NW_017299885.1:30680-32292 GCF_001594075.2 Trachymyrmex cornetzi | reverse complement strand
TCACTTGTTTCGATCAATGGCACACGGCCTGGCTGACCAGCGCTTCCGGTCTTATGAAGAAGTAAAAAATTGGGTCGATTCGTGGATCGCCTCAAAAGATGACCAGTTTTTTCGACGCGTGATTCGTACGCTGCCCGAAAGGTGGGAGAAAGTAGTGGCCAACGATGGACAATACTTTGAATCATAAATGAATAACCAGTTTTTTACAATAAAGACTCAAATTTCGGGAAAAAACGGCGGAATCAAAGTTGTACATCTAATATAATATAATATATTATTATAATTATGATGTATTATGTAATTAATACGTTATATTTTAAATATTTGTGTATTAATTTCTTTCATATTAAGAAATCTTGTAAGAAGACTGATTTTTTCATGTCAAGAAATCTGTCTAGCGGTTGCACAATAAATAAGATGTAGATGTTACACCGTAATTACTAGGTAGTTATTAGACAGGTTTTTTCATATCAAGAAATCTGTCTAGTGGCTGCCTAATAAATAAGATGTAGGTGTAACGTCGTAATTATTAGGCAGTCACTAGACAAATTTATTGATATTACGGAATATACAGCTAGTGACTAGCCAGTGACAAGTTAGAAAACTTATCTAGCCGGTACTATCTAGTTACTAGGTATTAAATCATATTTGTGCGGAATAACTTACGTAGACAATTCGAAACATCCCTATCGACAAGATAGAAGTGTAGCAGTACGTTAAGTGAGCGACTCAGAAGCCTAGATTGTGGATGGAATCACGAGTTCAAATCCCATCGGATGTTCAAAGTTTTTTCCTAGGTATTAGTGACCAGTTCAGCACTTAAAGAGGACACAACAAAAGATGGAGAGAAAATATAATTAATAAAAATTATCTCTAGAAGTTAGGTAGAAAATATGCTATAAAATATCTAGTCGAAAAAATGTTTTTTTTCCTACTTAGTTGCTGTCTATTATAGGATAGACAGCTACTAGATAATTTTTCTTATACAGCTGCTGGGAGAACATTACTATCTAGTAGCTAGCTATGATTTTTTACGTCATGACTGTGTAATATTTTATGTCTAGCTACTAGCTAATTTTTCTTGTACAGCTGGTAGGAGAAGTGAGCGTTACATAACTAGAAGGTAACTAGCTAGAAATATAATACTAGACGGCAGTTATCTAAGACACAACTTTTCTATTTAATGGTTAGCTAACAATGAGGTTCAATTTCTGCTCGGGTATATTGTTCGTCGTGCAATTTTATTTCGTTTTGTGTAAAAATTAATTTAGGTATTCGAATTATTAAACATTATATGTAGCAAAATATAAAAACTAAGAAAAGGAATAAAGATGACTAAAGGCTATCCAAAGAAGTCATCCTTTAGTCATCATATGCATAAGACTATAAGATGACTAGCTGTGCGACATCTGTCGTGTTTTAATCATCTTTTCGTCGACTATATTCTTTCACTAAAAGATATCTTTGTAACAATTTAGTTGTCTTTTAGTCATCTTTTAGACGACTTTGTGCTCTCTGGGAATATATCTGCTTATGTCATTATACAGGGTGTCCGAAAAGTGTGGAAACGGTCAAATATCTTGAGAAATACACATCGGATCAGAAATCTGAA
>NW_017299885.1:27825-29333 GCF_001594075.2 Trachymyrmex cornetzi | reverse complement strand
AAAATATGCCCGAATTCGATTGAAACTTGTTACTCGGGGGTTTTTGGGATCGCTGATTACAAATGTGAAGTCAGAATCCAAAAATTCAACTTGACGAACCTACAATGGCAGACCAAGTTTTCAAAATTTGAAGTAGCGTCGTTTGCCTTTGAATATTTCAAAGTTTCCCGATTCTCACCGCTAGGAGGTGGACGATTTTGAGAATCTTTTTTTTGTTTTTTATTTTTTATTTTTTAGTTTTTTTAGAATGTTTTTAATTTTTTTGTTTTTTTTAAGTTTAATTTTTTTTTATTTCGTTTACTGGATTTTTTAAAAATATGTACATACATATGTATGTATGTCAACTACTGAATGAGATGTTCAAATTGATGTCCCTCAGCAACTTGACAATATCCCAATCGTTCATAGAAGTTATCATTAACTTTTTGCAGCGTTTCTCGAGTTATCGTATTAGAACATTGGATTATTCTTTCTTTTAACTCATCGATGTCTGTCGGCTTTGTTTCGTACATCTTGTTCTTCAAAAAACCTCAGTAAAAATTATCCAGAGGAGTTAGATCAGGTGACCTCGGTGGCCACTCAATCGAACCCCTCCTACCAATCCAACGCCCGGGAAAAATGTTGTTCGATAGATTGCGTACAATCAAACCGAAATGACACGGAGCTCCATCCTGTTGAAACCAGACATTGTCAAACGCTATACCAAAAATATTTCGAATTGCCGGTATAATCTCGTTATTCAATAAATTAAAGTACCTCTCAACTGTGAAATTATCTTCAAGGAAGAAAGGCCCAAAATTGATTGCACAAAATTCCAGCCCAAACATTAATTTTCAGTGGATGTTGTGTTGGATATCTCTCATCCAATGGGGATTTTCGTCTGACCAATATCGCATGTTGTGCCTATTAACTTCTTCACTCAAGTGAAAAGTAGCTTCATCGGAGAAGCACATCCAAAAAAGAAATGACTCATTTTCGTCACACCGTCTCATCATTTCCTCACAAAATTCTAATCTGCGATCGAAGTCGTCTTCCGAAAGTTCTTGCACATATTTTATCTTATAAGGATGGAACTTATTTGCTTTTAATACTTCATGGACAGACGATTTGCAGATACCAGTTTGTTGCGCAATCTTTCTAACTGAAGTATGGGCGTTCTCAACGACACTTGCTCAGACCGCTAAACTGTTGTCTTCGTTCATGGCCGTTTTTGGTCTCCCTGTTTTTGGTCGATCTTTGACAGAGCCAATATCATGAAACTGAGAAACAATTTTACAAACAGTGGATTTGCAAATGGGTAGACGATCTGGATGGGTATCATTAAATAGGCGGGCGACTTGTTCGTCTGATCTTTTTTTATCGCCGCATCCTCGCAGAATAAGGATTTCGATTCTTTCTTTTTCTATCAAAGACATTATACATACATACATATGCCCAATTACAACGAGAGACAGAATACAGAATTTCAAAAAATGGAAAAAATATTAAGCAAATAATGAAAAAAAAAA
>NW_017299885.1:23505-23766 GCF_001594075.2 Trachymyrmex cornetzi | reverse complement strand
CGAGATGTTGTATCAAATAGCCGTGAAACACTTGAAAGTTCAACCACACACGAAGAGAAATTTCTAATGTTTATTCTATGGGTCACCTTCATCGAACCGACACAAGGTTCTTTCGTACGCGAATCGTACGTTTTCGTACTTTTTCAACAGGTCCGCGTACTTCGTTTCCTCGAGACTCAGAAGATTTTCCGGTGGGCAAGTCGTAACAATGAGTTCAATGAATGTTCCATACTACATAATACATATGTATTCATTAGAAAT
>NW_017299885.1:19747-23333 GCF_001594075.2 Trachymyrmex cornetzi | reverse complement strand
TTAATATTGCATATGTGTGTATGTATTTATACCAGTTTAAGTTCTTCTAACTAATTGTTTAATATTTCTTCCGTTTTCTTCTCACTATTTGCTTAAAATTTCCATCTTTTTTATTTAGCATTCTGTCTGTCGTTGTAATTGGGCATAATGGCTTTGACAGAAAAAGAAAAAATCAAAATCGAAAAGTTACCCGCCCATCCACCTCCAGGGTGAGAATATGTTCCGTTGAGTATTTCTTGAGATATTTTAAACGTTTTAGACTCATTTTTTATTTTCACTGATTACAGCGCCATCTGTCATCAAAAAAATGTTTGTAATAGGTAAAATTTATGTAACTTTTTCTGAAGAAGTGAAATCTGTAATAAAAAATGGGGGTTCCCATTTAAAATTTTAAACTTACCCTCTCTTTCACCCACAGCGGGTGGGGGTGGGGGGTCATGTTAGATGTCAAAAGATAGCTTTTTCGAAAACATTGAATACGTATATTTTCAGATTTCTTATGGGATGTGTATTTCTCGAGATATTCGACCGTTTCCATACTTTTCGGACACCCTGTATAACGATTTACACATAGGATGTATTGTGTCCTTACATTAATCTATTACCTGTTAATCTATATATACAATATATTCGTCTTTGAAATAAACCATACATGTTAAATCATTTGTAGTTTTCAGGAAAACAATATAGACGACTATTGAACGTAGCTAAATTGATAAACGATATTTACAGTTTTAAATAATCCGATGCATAATTCCAACTCAATACCGACAGCACAAAATACTAAAAAATAACGAAAAGACGTCTTTTTATAAAACAATATTAAAGAATAAAAGCTATTGGTCAAAGCAAATTGTTAAGTGCTAATAATTAAGTTTTAATATTTAAACAATTGATTTAAAAATACAAAGTAATAAAATTACAAACGTTTCAACCTTTATCAATTCATCCACAGTGTAAAAATAGCAGTAACTAAAAATAAAAAAGGTTGCAGTATAATACGGTTGATACAAACATAAACGGTTTTTAAGAGGTCACTAAATTAAATATTCTCTCGTAAAGAATTAATCACAATTTTACTTCTGTCTTCCAATCTAACCGCAATTCCTTTAACATTTATCAGCCGATGGTGATAATGGTAACAACGTCCCCTTGCAAACGCATGACTAATTGTTTAACAGAAATCAACTTTCGTATCTACTTACTATGCTGGATCGACATTAACCTTTTCGTAAGAATGATTTAATTGCAATTGGTTTACAAATATTGCCAGTGGTATGTATTATCGCAATATAATTAATTTCTCCAACTGTCACAAGTCACAAGATAAAAACCTCATCATGTCAAAGGTAAAGCGAACAATCTCAGATTTTAGAGAGAGAGAGAGAGAGAGAGAGAGAGAGAGAAATCAGAATTTATTAACCTCTAAAAAAACGTTTATATTTAAATATTTAACTATTTTATATTAATCGTACTATATTATTGTAATCTTTTTTATTTTTAATTAATGCTCGTTTTACACTGAAGATGACCTGATGAAGGTTGAAACGTTTATAATTTGATAACTTTGAATTTTTAAATGAATTATTTAAACATAAAAATTTAATTATTAGCACTTAACAGCTTGCTTTGACTCATAGCCTTTATTTTTTAATATTGTTTTAATTTTGAGTCAGAATACTTTGATTATTGTTTTTTTAATTTGTTTTTTCGACAAAGCGAAAAGTCTAAAAGATGACGAAAAGATATCATTTTTAGATTGTCTTTTTAGCAAAACAAAAAAATATCTCTAAGGCATATTTTAGTTTTGTTGAAGAGGCAAGTTAAAAAATATATCTTTCGTCATTTTTTATTGATTATCATTTTCGCAAAGTAAAAAGTTAACTAAAAGAATTCTTTTTGTGTTGCCAAAAAGAAAACATGAAAAAGATGTCTTTTCATTATTTTAATACTTTTCATCACGCTTTCGCGACCTATACTCGGGATGGCCTCCAAACGGACATGATAGAGTTCAGTTTCTCGTATTCGAAAATTATACAATATAGGATAAAAGATGTAGCATTATGAGAAATTTTACCCGTGTTCTAATAAACACAAAATAGTTTTTTTAATTAAGTCCCCAAATGGAACTACAATGAAAGATAATTACTCTTCCACATAGGCACCGACGAGATACTATTAAAGTCGGCTGGCCTTACGGAAGTTCATGTGACTGTTAAAATTTAAGTAATTAAGAATTAGAAAATGATAAAATAGTATTAATTTTATGATTTATTTGTTCTATACACATATATATACGTTTAAAACTTAATAGTACTCGATTTTTAATTTAAAGTCTGATTTGTAATGATCCGAGTTTATCAATTGAGATGATAACTGTAGAGAAAAAATTTTTGCTAAAGTATGTAAGAAATTATAGCGTTACAAGTACGTATACTTATTTATGCCGTATTTATATAATAAACAATCATGAAAATATTAAACAAAATGTATATAAATACATGGGTATTCGGAGTTGCCGCTAGATATTTATTGCGTAATACCAGGTATGTAAATATGAAACCGGAATTTACCAATAGATGGCCATAGCTGTTAATGTAGTTGCCGTCAGACCGCGTCATTGATGCCATTTCCCTTATGGAAAAAACTCTGAAAATTTCAGTGTTTATACTCAAATTTGAGTGTAAATCCCAAATTTTGGGAGTTTAGTCTGAAATTTGTGTGTTTACACTTAAATTGTGAGTATTTATACTCAAACATTGAGTATATACACTCAAAGATTGAACGTTTACAACGTTCACACTCAAGTTTGAGTTTACACCCTAAACATCTAAAGGTTACCCTCAACACTTGGATACCCTTATGGAAAAAGACACTGAACATTTCAAAAAAACACTGAAAATTAGGTATTAACACTCAACTTTGAGCATTAACATCTAATTTTCAGTGTTTTTTTGAAATTTTCAGTGTCTTTTTCCATACGGTTATCCCTTACTGAAAAAACTCTTAAAATTTGAGTTTACACTTTAGAAAACACTGAAAAAATACACTCAAGATAACACTCAATTAATGATTATTTTGGACGCTCAACCTGAGTATAACTCTCAACTTGAGTGTTATTGATAACTTGGATGTTGAGTGTTAATCTCAACTTGATAGTTAACTTTAGTGTCAGGGTGAAATCACACGGTGCGGAAAATGATTTCGGAACAAAGAATGCGTCATTTAGCGGACTCAACAGTTGAGTGAGCACTCGTCGTTATTGGTATATTCTTCTAGATCTAAAATTCTGATTGGATGATCTAAAAGAATACACTAATAACAGCGAGCATGGCACTCGCACTTAACTGTTGAGTCCGCTTAATGCGCCCATTGAAACAACCAATTAGCGCTATTTGGAATAACGCAGAATAAAGCTGATTGGTTGCTTTTGTGACATATTTCCTTTTCCGCACCGTGTAATTTCACCCTTAGACCCTACTTACAATGAAGTATTATTATAGGAATAGAAATAAATATTAAAATTTCAAAACAAATAAAAATTTCAAAACAAATTAAAATTTCAGAACAAATATTAAATTGTAAA
>NW_017299885.1:18127-19718 GCF_001594075.2 Trachymyrmex cornetzi | reverse complement strand
TCTACATTCAATATTTTGGCATTTATTTTAATCATGGAAATTAAAACTCAAATAACTGTTAAGTTTATATACTCAATTTTGAAGACACTCAAAGGTATAGGGTTTACGCTCATTTATTGCGTGTCATACCCGAGTGTTGAGGGTAACCTTTAGATGTTTAGTGTGTAAACTCAAATTTGAGTATGAACGTTATAAACGCTCGATCTTTGAGCGTATATACTCAGTGTTTGAGTGTAAACACTCAAAATTTAAGTGTAAACACACAAATTTCAGAGTAAACTCCCAAAATTTAGGGTTTACACTCAAATTTGAGTATAAACACTGAAATTTTCAGAGTTTTTTCCGTAAGGGATGACACGCAATAAATGAGCGTAAATCCTAAACCTTTGAGTGTCTTCAAAATTGAGTATATAAACTTAACAGTTATTTGAGTTTTAATTTCCATGATTATGATAAATGCCAAAATATTGAATGTAGACGTCCGCAAATATTTGAGTACTTAAAAATAATGGCGTTTATACAATTTAATATTTATTCCGAAATTTTAATTTGTTTTGAAATTTTTATTTGTGTTTCTGAAATTTTTATTTGTTTTGAAATTTTTATATTTATTTCTATTCCCCTATAATAATACTTTCTGCATTGTACGTAGGGTCTAAAGGTGAAATCACACGATGCGGAAAAGAAAATATGTCACAAAAGCCACCAATCGGCTTTATTCTGCGTTATTCGAATAGCACTAATTGGTTGTTTCAATGGGAGCATTCAGTTAAGTGCGAGTGCGGACTCAACTGTTGAGTCCACTGAATGACGCATTCTTTGTTCCGCAATCATTTTCAGCACCGTGTGATTTCACTCTGACACTTAAGCTAACTATCAAGTTGAGATTAACACTCAACATTCAAATCATCAATAACACTCAAGTTGAGAGTTATACTCAGGTTGAGCGTCCAAAATGATCATTAATTGAGTGTTACGTTGAGTGTATTCTATCAGTGTTTTTTAAAGTGTAAACATTCAACTTTTAAGAGTTTTTTCCGTAAGGGTTCCTTGTTCTGACATCTGACAAAGATTTTCAACTCACAACAATACAAGTTTCATACAACAATATAATTTGTAATAACGTTGAACATGTCGAATTTTGTACCTGGAAACTACGATTTGCGGAAAGCATTGATTTTCTGTTACCATTTGAAGAAAACTGCTGCAGAATCGCATTGAATGCTTGTCAAAGCTTACAGTGAGCATGCTCTTGGTAAATCACAGTGCTTTAAGTGGTTTAAAAAATTCAAAAATTGGCGATTTTGAAACGAAGAACGTGGAAAACCACCGAAAAAATTTGAAGACAGCGAATTGCAAGCATTGTTGGATGAAGATGACTCTCGAACTCAACAACAACTTGCGGATCAATTGAATGTGACACGAGAAGCCGTCTCCATACGTTTGAAATCCATGGGAAAGATCCAGAAGATGGGAAAATGGGTACCACATGAACTCAATGAAAGACAGCAAGAAAACCGAAAAACCACTTGCAAAATGCTGCTCGCCAGGTACAAAAGAAAGTCATTTCTCCATCGAATTGTGACTGGCG
>NW_017299885.1:15217-17610 GCF_001594075.2 Trachymyrmex cornetzi | reverse complement strand
CGGGGGGGGGGAGCCGTAATAGTAGTAATAGAATTTGAAGTTTATTGCAGTAGATTAGTAGTTATTATTCGACATATAGTTTTTAATCAGATTATACTTGATTCTCTTAAATATAAAGATCTGAATATAATTTTAGAAACATTGCATAACTCATTTATGGATTAGGAAATTTCATTATCATCAAATACATTTAAAATAGAGTTATATGTGAAGTTGATACTTATATGTATTTCTTGTAACATATTAAAGTTGAAACAGGGCGAATGAGAGTGCAGTGTTATAATTAGTACGCAAAGTAATACAGTCAAATTCTTCTTATTACTTCTTTAATCCATATATCCAAATAGAATTTCATAAACGATTTGCATGTATTGGCTCGCCTTAGAGTCATCTTCAACTAATATATTCATAAATATAACTTCCTTAACTGCCAGAAATGAGTTGAATCAAATTTACTGATTTGATGTTGTAAGAATTTACATATTAAACATTAAAATGTTAACCGGCTTCCAAGATGGTAAAAAAAAATAGATTAATCAAATAAGTGACTCACCTCAAGAAATTAATGGATATATCAGAAGCGTTGGCTCAAACACAATAAAATTTTAATTTTTGAATAAAATCTGTCATCCTGCCAATCTATTACTTTTAATAAATCTTATCATGCTAACATTAGCGCGTCAAAAACGTAACTGGTACATTTAAAATTCTAAGGAACAAATCGGTCAACCTAACAAATTTAATGTAAATAAAGTAGAGAAAGATACGATATACATATCAATATAAAATGTCTATCTTATGTCATTTAAAATTTGAACGTATATGTAGCGCGAGCCTTCTGAATCAGATCGTAAATTAAGATCATTTTCTTGCAAATAAATGTAAAGACATTTAAATATTAACCTTTTGTTTAAAAAAACGTTCTGTATTAAGTACTTCGACATTCTCCCAATTAAAATCATGCTCAAAATTAACTTTATGCTCTAATTATCGAATGACTATTAATATTTCGGTGGATATGATTACGGTGCTATGAAATTTTAGTTTTTAACTTTCTACCTGTTTGCCCTATATATGATATATTACAATCCTTGTATGGAATTTTGTACACAACATTTTTATTAGCTTCGTGTGGGAGAATGTCTTCATGTATCTTAATAAAATTGATCATTTTAATAGTCACTAGACGCAGCTTCAAGCGAATATAGTTGCCTCGTGTAAATCACTCATTAGACAAAAACTTACAATAAGATGAAAAAGTTTAAGGATTTAGATAAAGATACAAAAATAGATTGACATAATGTGTACATGGTACACATGTGCTCACTACTGATAAGGAACGTTTCATAACTCTGGAACAGATTTGATTCTCCTTGAAATATCGAGTCATAGAAGGTACTATATCGAGAAAAACATGAAAAAGTGTCTATATCAAAAAAATAACGAAAAGCTGTCTATCTCGCGCGAGACATGAAGACCGGTCTATGTCGGAACACATGCAACGTACGGTTTATATCGAGAAAAGCAAAAAGAAGGGTTTATGTCGCATGACTTTGAAGAAGGGTTTATCAGGGTTTATATCGCGCTATGTTACCTTCTCATAAATTTTGTAGTGGTATACAAGCGTAAATTAAATCTTAAAAATCTTCGTTGTTAAGCTAATTCTTGTTAAGTTAAATTAGCACAATTGTTAATTAATATAATTAAAATATTACTGGTTTGTAAATCCAAACTTTTGTCACATGTCATATAATTTAAATTATTCAGATGTAAAAACTCAATAATGTTACACATTTATTTATCTAACACGAAAAGAACACTGTATAATTTTTATTTTCTGTTAAAAAATGCTACATATTTAGAGAAATAAAAAAATGTTTTATATTTAGAAATTACACAAATTTAGTTACCTGTCCTCAGTCGTACCACTACAAAATTTATGAGAAGGAAACATAGCGCGATCTAAACCCTGATAAACCCTTCTTTAAAGTCATGCGACATAAATCGTTCTTCTTGCTTTTCTTGGTATAAATCGTACTTCGCATGTATTCCGACATAGACCGGGCTTCACGCCTCGCGCAAGATAGACTGCTTTTCATTACTTTTTTGACATAAACCTTTCTTTATATTTTTTTCGATACAGCACTTTCTACGGCTCAGGCGTCGATACATTGTTAAACATAAAAAACTAAGAGACACGTATTTTTTTTATACATGCTTTTAAAGTTGTAGATAGATAGATAGATAGACAAACTTTATTGATCCCCTCAGGGTTACAATTTTTACAGACATATACCACCCTTTACATATTCTTACTTACTAACTTAGCCCAACCTAATTTAATCTACTTAAATCTACGCCGTCTCTCTCTCTCTCTCTCTCTCTCTCTCTCT
>NW_017299885.1:14557-14766 GCF_001594075.2 Trachymyrmex cornetzi | reverse complement strand
CCCTACCACATCTTGCCACCCCCTTACTGCCCCCTTCCTCCAGACCCTACAACACTCCCATATGTGCTCCCATGTTTCCTCCCCACTCCCACACAACCTGCATTTCCTTTCCTCAGTTCCCTCACCTCATTCCCCAATCTAAATCTAACCACCCTTTTCCATCTCATCTCCCCCCTACTCTTACTTAAATACTCCGGCACCCCCCCCCC
>NW_017299885.1:8038-10722 GCF_001594075.2 Trachymyrmex cornetzi | reverse complement strand
CGCCGTCCGAGAAGTCGGGTGCAGTCTCGGACGCTCGGTCTCTTCCAGTGGTGCTAGGGAAGAGATTACGATAGCTCAGGCACCGCGGGTTCGCTATACCCGTAGTGGGATCTCTCCCGATGCGTCCGGGAGTACCGGACCGCACCGGAAATGACCCCACCCCTTGCGGGGTCCGGCACCCCCTCCCCTTTACCCATCCATACCACCTATTATATTCCATTACCCTTATTTTTTCTCATCTTTCCACCCTCTGTAATTCCCTATCCATTTCCTATAACTCATCCCATACCCTTTCTCCCTCCAACTCCCCCCTTTGCCGACTCTCCAACTCCACTCCCCTGTCCTCAAAAAATTGCCCTTTTTTCCCTATCCATCCCTCTAAATTCTCCCCTCCCCCCCCTCATATTCCCTCTTGACTCCTCCTAACATAACCGCATCAACCCCCCCCCCACTACCCTTTAATCTCTCCTCAAATGTCCACGCCCTTTTTCCCGCCTTCACCCTTAGCTTCTCCCTTTGTAATTCCTCCCTTACCATGTACCCCGACGTTCCTTTCTCTACCCCTAATACCCACCTTAAATATCTCTCCTGCAGTCTTTCCACAGACTCCCTCTCCTTCCAACCCCAAATCTCCGGCCCATAACTAAACATTGCCAAAATCAACCTATCAAATAGCCATATCCTCCTCTTCCAATCTTTCTCAAACTTTCTTGTTCCTATCCCCCACACCTGCCCCATCATTGCCACCACCTTCGCTACTCTTTCCTTAACATGTTTCTCCTGCCCCTCATTCCTCTGCATTGTATACCCCAAGTACTTGAACTTTTTTACTGCCTCTATTTCCTTCCCCTTCCATCTACAATTCACCTTACTGCTTCCTCCCCCCCCCCTTTCCTAAACCTCACTATTTCTGTCTTCTCCCTATTAACCTTCAAACCCTTCCGTTCCACATATCCCTCCAACCTCTCTATCATACTCCTCATACTCCCCTCATCCTTCGCCAATAGCACTACATCATCCGCATACGCTAGCCCAAATATTTTCTTATCCGCTACCTTCCCCCCTCAAATAGGCAGGTAATGAAAAAAGGGGGGAAATTAATTGCATTGTTTTGATTTGAAAGCGGCGTTTGATTCGGTGGATAGGGGGGTTTTGTTGGATGAGATGAGGCGGAGGGGGGTAAGGGAAGGATTGGTAGAGAGGGTGGGGGAGATAATGTGGGAAACAAAGAGTAGAGTCAGGGCAGGGAGGAGGGAGATAGGAGAAAGTTTTTGGGCAGCGAGGGGGGTAAGGCAGGGGTGCCCGCTGAGCTCGTTATTGTTTAACATCATGACGGCAGATTTGGAAGAGGAGATGGGTAAGGTTAAATTAAGGGGGAGTGAATCCCTTCTACTTCATATTTCCATACCTCATTCGGAATTCCATCTATTCCCATTGCCTTACCGTCCTTCAAATTTCTCGTCATCCTCCTTATCTCCTCCCTACTTAGCTCCCTTTCCCTCCCCTGCCTTCTCCTTTCACTTTTTCCCCTTACCACTCTTCCCTCCACGCCCCCCAACAACTCTTTGAAATATTACTCCCATTCTTTCGTCTCTATCCCCTTATTTATCCCTTTCCGTCTCTTCCTTTCTCCATTCACTATTTCCCACACGTGCTTCTCATTCCTCGCCCCCTCCATTTTCCTTTCCCATCTCTCATTCTCTTCCCTCTTTTTTGCCTCGCATAACTCCTTATATTCCCTTTTCTCTTTCCTGTACTCCATTCCTTCCCCATTCCCTTTCCTCCACTGCCTTAATACCCTTCTTACCCCCTCCTTCTTCTCTCTACATTCCATATCCCACCATCCCCTTACCTTCCTTTCTTTACCTCTCTCCTTCTCTATAATCCCCAATATCTCCTTATTCTTCCTTCAGTTTCCTTTATGCACTCCATCCACTCGATCCCCTTCTCCTCCCTCGATTCCATTCCCCCCAATCTCTCTCTGAATACCACCCTACTTTCCTCATCCACACTCTCCTGCTCGCTCCTCCTCCCTCCTTTCCCTTACCTTTTCTCTCTTCCCTCCTGTCCCTTACCTTTTCCCTTTTCTCCCTTCCATGACACAACCAAGGGATTGTGATCTGAATCCCTCTCATCCTTCACCTCCAAATACTCAATCTCTTCTCTTGTTTTCTCATCCGTCAACATATAATCAATTACTGAAACCCCTCTTACCCCTGTATACGTCCAATTACCTTCTTCGTCCCCTTTTATATCGCCATTTAGTATAAACCAACCCCTCTCTCTTATAAACTCCACCAACTTATTCCCCACGTTGTTTTTTCTATTATCCCTAGATCTTCTCTTCTCTTTCTCCTCCCCTTCAATCTCTTCCCTTATCCTTCCTCCCTCTCTTGCCGTTCTTGCATTAAAAAACCCCTATCATAATTTTTATCCCCTCTTTATTTCCCTCCATCCATTCTAAAAATTTCATATCCTTATCAAATCAAGGCTGCGTTCCACTTAACGCTCGCAATGCTCGCGAGCATCGTTTGTTCTTGTTTAACATTTGATAAACGACAAGGATGAAATGATTCCAGGAGCGTTATGAGCATTAAGGGGATGTTGGAGTGTCCTGTTTTACCATTTAATTTTTGAAGACTCTTTTCTCTTAATTGTGTTTATGGATTGAAAAGTCCTTCTCC
>NW_017299885.1:3720-3946 GCF_001594075.2 Trachymyrmex cornetzi | reverse complement strand
TAACTATTAGTCAAAAATCTGTACTTTATGTATATTACAGATTTTTAGTACTGGTGGTAGTTATATATTGGAACGTGGCCTATATTGCATGTGTATAATACAACTGTATTTCTAAGGCCACAAATATATTCCACAAATATAAGATTAACTTCAATCCCGGTTTATTTTTCTTAATTTTAAAATTAGAAAATTTTCCAAAATAAAATAAATCTTACATTTGTGGGAT
>NW_017299885.1:437-3257 GCF_001594075.2 Trachymyrmex cornetzi | reverse complement strand
GGGGAGCCGTAACATTAGTTTTAAAAAAAGTCATGTTATGTTACCCAATCCTGAATAAGATTCGTAACGGTACATTGTATAAGTATATGGTAATAATATTTTGTATACATTTTAGCCTTTTAAATATGATAAAATTAAAAAGTTCGTGGTATTTATGGTACACCTTGAAAAGTTTCTAGCAAGAATATTGAAATTTGTTTAAATATGTCATGTTCATGCTTAATTTTTAATGTGTTTCTTATCCTGAACTATTTATCAACATTATCGTATTCAGGAGGTCAATATCTATAAAAAAACGCTATTCCTTTTACTTACACATTTGTGAGCAAAAATTGGCCTCTTTTTAACAACCTTCTTTCCACTCTTCTTTCGATTCTCTACTGTATCATTTGTGTTTGAACGATCGATGGTCGACGATGGGTATTTTTTACATTTGTATAGTTCCAGTCGTGTCATTAATTTGCATAAAATTATCAATGTTAACTAATTGCAACTTGGCAACGCTTAAAGAATAATGAAATACGTTGGAGGTATTAGTTTTTTTTTTACTTGTAGTTTTAATAACTTTTTTATTCTTAGGTCTTTTAAGGCAACTTCGTTCTACTTTAGGAAATAGATATGATAAGTATGGTTGATCGAGACTTTCGGTGATGCAATTGACCAATTGCTTTCCCTAAAAAAGCACATTGTTATTTGAGGACAACTATATCGTTTAATAGCGCATTATGCAACTGCATTGGATTAATCCAATAAAAGAATCGCTGTTTATTGGAGGAATGTCTGTACACTTTTTTTTGTTACTAAATTTATATTCTTACTCGTAAGTTAAATTTTTCTGAGCGTACAACGTACCGATAATTGAATAATTGAATAATTTAATTATCCCGTTATGAATCTTCTCATTCTGTATTATTCAACTTTGAAAATAACCTAGTAATAGATTGAAATGTTTGTATATATATGATCCACAAGAGAATTTAAAACTTTTGCAGTTACAAAAACAATTAGCATTGACTACGAACCCTTCTTCTTATATTTTTTAGTTATTTTATTCGATTAAGCTTGTATTATTGTATTTTATTTCGTTAAGTAAAATGCATTGTAATTATGAGCTAATTGTCAGCTATAATTTTTAAGAAAAGTAATTTATTAGCCATAAGAGAATTATTGAGGTTTATTACACAGTACAACACACATTCTCTTCCATGAAAAAATTAAAGAGATTCTGCAAGTACATGTAAAAAAAAAAATACCCGTATTTCGGCGTTTTAACAGATCAAGTCGTAAACATTTTTTGTGCAGCCATTTATCGTATTCGCTTCATATTAGCTTTTTACAATTGTTTTAAATTATACAATAATATTTTAAAATAAATAATTGACGTTTTCACATGTGAAATTATGCGATGAGTCCGAATACAAAAAAAAACAACTTTTTTTCATATATTTTCAAATTTTTGTGCAATAATAATACAATTATAATTATAATTATTATAAGAATCTTGGTCTTTTGATTTGCCGTTTGTATGATTCCAGTTTTGTATCATGAACAATAAACCAACAGTATTCACCAAGCATGTGTCCGATGTCTTTTCCTTTGAACTGTTTCTCAATGATCGCAATGTCTTGGTGAAAGCGTTCACCATGTTCATCAATGAATTCACTCATATTTGGTGGAAAAAAATCCAAATGATTGTGAAGAAAGTGTATTTTGAGCGACATGTTAACCTTTGAACACCACACTGGGTTACGGTAACCCAGTCCGTTTGAAAAAACGCGCGGCGTTTATAAACGGTTAGAAGTGTGGAGTGGGAACAATGGGGGGGAAAAAACTTTCTTTGCATTGATGCATTAGATTTCGGAATAAAAGCAAAAGAAGACTCCAGGATTACCGTAACCCATGTGTAGTGAAATCAGGTGGGGAAAATGGTGTGGTATTCAAGGGTTAACTTTCATTGTATGAAAAATCGAAATCATTTAAGCAACAATTTTTTTAATTGTCGGTTTTTTTAATGTTACATAGAAAATTTTCGACGACGGCTACCAAATCATTCTATGCTCGTTTTTCCATTGTATTAAACATATTACGAAAGTCTTCATTTTTTATCAATTTTGATATATCTGGACCATTATATACATTTGAATAAGACCATTAACTGAATAAGAATTTAAAATAACTAACAACAAAAAACTCTAAAAAACAGGGCAAATGAGAGTCAGCGTGGTAATTAATACGCAATTCTACAATCCAAAAATAGAATCTTTATTCCAAAAATTATACGTTTCAGTTCATTTGGAACCATTTTAAGGAAAACAAATTTAAAATATCAATCCCTTCATGTCAAAGAAAAAATCGCCATCAGATTAGCAGATTTATTATAATCTATTCGAAACATTAAAATTATCTTATAAATATTTCTACTGAACAAGTTTCAAATTAAAAATACAACTGGTGATTCATCTCAAGCATAGAAGAAATTCGTTTCAACGTTGAATCAACTAATTACAATTAATATTAACTAAAAAGTATCAAAACGTATGTTGATCGCAGCTCGAACGAAACATGACTAATACATTTAATACAACAAAAAAGACATGTCAGGTTAAATCACGAAAATAAAAAAAAATATAATGTCGATACATAAACAGAAATATTTGTATAACCAAAAATATATAATTATTTGATGTCTTTTAATAATTGTATATAAGTATGATGTACACCTTCTGTATCTGAGCGTAAATTTAGACTATTTTGTTGCATTAGTATATGAAGGCATTCAGATATTAAACGCTTATTAAGAAAACGCTCTTCATCTAAAAT
>NW_017299885.1:0-365 GCF_001594075.2 Trachymyrmex cornetzi | reverse complement strand
TCACTGATTGGTTGTTACTATTCCGGTTAATATGATTGCGGTGCTCAGCCAATCTAGTTTTTAGTTTTCTTTTAATCTGTCCGATGTAAGAGACATCGCAAGATTTACATAAAATTTTATAAACATTTTTTCTTTTTTCTCTTGGGAGAATCCCGGGTAGAATTTTAAAAGGGGGCATGTACAGGCCCTAGACAGTTTTTCCCCATTTCTATCTAGGCCCCATTCAGGCAAGTCCGATTAGGCCCTGTACAGAGATGTAACGCTCGTGCAAATAAGGGCCCGATTTGTAAATTTGATTAGGTCCTATTTGGATATGCCTAACTAGGCCCTATTTGGATATGCCTAATTAGGCCCTATCTGGATAT
>NW_017299884.1:133447-134436 GCF_001594075.2 Trachymyrmex cornetzi | reverse complement strand
ATACAATAATTGAATAATAAATTAATTTAATTAATTAATTAATTTAATTAATTAATTAATTTAATTAATTAAATATAAAATATATTTATATATTTATACACTGAAAAAAATATAGTCAATTTTAATACATATTTAGTTGAATACTGCCAACTAAATATTTATTAAATATAAAGATATATTTATTTGATACAAGAAATGTTAATTTGATTTAACAATCATTTTTTTTACTGAACAAATATTTATTTACTGTAAGTAAATGTTTAGTTCGCAGTATTGAACTAAATATTTATTAAAATTAACCATATTTTGTTTCAGTGTATATATTTATATATATTTAAATAACAGGGTAAGACCGCCCAAAAGTGCGCATCGTTTAAGAGTTTGCATTGAGCTTTACGACGAAACTTTTACTATTAGATCGTAAGAGCTGTATGTCACACAGAATGTGCCTTTTTGGTTTGCTAATCTGTGTATAAAAAATCTTTGTGATCGTTACAGTGATAATGAAGATATTTAAAATTTTTTTATTTTGATCATTTTCTTTCAATATTTTTCAAGGTTAAATTGATCCATTTCTAGAATTAATCGTTGCTTTCTGAATCCGTACTAATTATATTGTGTTCAGGCATGCCTCTGTTTCGTATTTAGTGATATATTCACTAAATATCTGCAATAATTTTTATACAGTTATATTAAATGTAAAAAGTAACAAAATCGAATTAATGCGAACTCTTGAGAAGACACTTGTTCAAGAGTTCGCATTTTTCTGTTCTTACTAGAATTAATCTCCTGTAAAAACGGAACATAGTATTACATTGATACTTGACAAATTTTAGTTTAAAGTGCAAGGAATAATCTAAGCACCATTTTACTGTCCGAACTCGGATCCTTGTACAAGTTTTATAGTCTCAAAGAAAAAGTGCGCACTTTTGGGAGGTCTTACCCTAAATATAATACATATAATATACATATAATATATATTTTATATA
>NW_017299884.1:125321-131900 GCF_001594075.2 Trachymyrmex cornetzi | reverse complement strand
GTGCTATCATAGTATTTTTTATTGTAAGCACGTATCTTATTCGTAGTTTCAAGCGCAATGTCCCTAAGTTGATCCCTCGACAATTCGAGATCATTATCTAATTTCGCTAGGCGATCCACGAGATCAATTCTTTATCAGAGTGATTCCGTCGATCGTACCCTAAAAACAATTTACTCGGAGAACATTTAATACTAGAATGATATGAATTGTTTATAACATATTGAACCTTATTTAAATATTTGGCCCACTCTGAGGGTGACGCCGTTAATTTACTCAGAGATGTTTTGAGGAAACGGTTTACTCGTTCTACCAAACCGTTCGCCCAAGGTGATGCTGTTGCCACTTGTCTGTGGTAAACACCATTCTTTAAATTGAATTCGCGGAATTCAGTCGAGGTGAAAGCGGTTCCTCTGTCGGTGACAATTTCTTTCGCCGTTCCAAACGTTGCGTATAATTTTCTAAGACTTGCGATTACTTCTTTCGAAGTTGTAGACTTCGCCGGAAATAATCAAGTAAATCGCGTAAATGCATCAATAACTACTAATATATGTTTTTGTCCGTTTTCAGTTTGCTGAAGAGGACCGAAATGATCTAAGTGTAGGGTGTTGAACGGTTCTGAAATTATCGGAGCCGCTTGCATCTCACCTTCTCGCATGTGCGACAACGAATTCGCTATTATGCAAGTGATGCAATTTTCTATATGCACGGCGATTCGTTTCCGCATCGATGGGAACCAATAAGTTACAGCTATCCCTTGGAGAGTTTTCTCCATACCACAATGAGCTAATTCATCATGATAAATTCTAATGACGTTGGTCACCATTAATTCCGGTACTACGAATCTCGACCGTCCATCCGTCTTCCGATACACTAACCCATCTATTAATTCGAATCTATCATTATCCTTAAATTCTAACTTACAAGCTATATCTTTTAATGTCGGGTCGCTTAGCTGCCGAATTTCAAGTTCTCGCTCGAGAGGCAACGCATCTATGTACCCTATCGCTCGACTCAATGCATCGACGTGCTACATTCGATCTCCTGACCTATGTACAAGTTTAAAAAAATAGTTTTGTAACGACAATGTCCAACGCGCAATTCTCGGGTTCAACTCGGCTTTATTCACCGCATGTACTAATGCGCTACAGTCTGTAACGACTGTGAAACTGATTCCATGCAAATAAGTGTGAAAACTTTCTACTGCTCGGACAATCGCTAACATTTCTAGCTCAAAGCTATGGTAATTCTTTTCCGCTTGATTCAACGCTTGACTAAAATACGCTATCGGTTTCATTGTACCGTCTGACTGTTTTTGGAATAATATCGCACCAAGTCCGTTCAGACTCGCGTCCGTATGTAATTGCGTTGCGGCATGCGGATTATAAATGCTCAAAAGCGGACGAGAGATTAACTCTTGCTTTATCCGTTCGAATGAATCTACGCATTCTTTATCGAAATCAAAGCGAACTGATTTTCTTGTTAAATTACGTAAAGGTTTCACTTTTGCGGTAAAATCTTTAATAAACTTGCGGAAGAAATTCGTTAATCCTAAAAATCTTTGTACTTCCGTCACATTTCTAGGAGGTGGGAAATTTTCTATCGCTTTTATATGTCTAGAACTAATAGTGATATTATTATGCGAAACAACGTATCCTAAGTATTCTATCTCATGTCTGAAAAATTTACATTTTTCAAGATTCAGTTCAAAACTATATTTTTTCAAAATAATTAATACTTCTTTTAATGTCTCTAAATTTTCTTCAACCGAATTTGAAGCTATCATTATATCGTCTATATATACGATGACTTTCCCTTCGACTATCAGTGGTTTAAGTACGTGAACTATTCGTTTCTGGAATTCCGCGGGCGATTCGCAGAAACCAAACGGAAGTTTAACATACTCGTACTGCCCGTCGGGCGTTGCAAATGAAAAATATTTCGTGTGATCCTCGTCTACTTTTATTTGATGAAAACCGTCTCGAAGATCTAACAAAGTGAATATTATCTTATTCCCTAGCAATGAGATGCAATCTTTAATCACCGGAAATGGATAATGCTGTTTCTGAACGCGATCATTAAGTGGTCTTAGATCCATGCAGAGTCGCATACGTCCGTCTTTTTTCCGCACGGGAACTACTCGTGCACAATACGGTGAAACGCTCTCTTTTATAATTCCTCGATCTAATAAATCTTTAATAATTTTCCTTATTTCAATTTTTTCATTATAAGCAAATCGTCGCGGTGCATACGCGTAAATCGAATTATCTTTAAGATTCACTTTAACTCTATAATTATCTTCAATCGCTTCTACTTTCATGTCGCGTATCTCGTCTAACAATTCTCGTAAGCTATTGGTCGCTGCTGCACCGAACTCGCTATCTATAGTGCAGTGCGCTTTGTTCGTTACGTCTATTTCCACGGATGCAAGTAACTGTAGTAACGCCGCCGGAAATTCTCGCGTGACTTTATCGACTTTTGGCGGGTTATACGTAGCTGAGATCTGATGATCGTCTAAAAAGTTACGTCCGATTATCAAATCGGTATTTAACGTGTCGTCTGTTAAAACGTGTAACAATATATCGAGAGGCGAGCTATCCAGCTGACTAAGGCGAATAGCTGTGAGAACCGTACCTCTTATTTTGACTGGTTCGCCGTTTAACGACTTGTAAGTACCCGTTGCTCTTTCTAACGACCTTTCACTACTTTCAAAAAAACTTTCGTAAACTGACGGTTTGACAAAAGAAATCGGACTGCCTGTATCGACCAGTGCCCTTAAACGACATTCGTTATTATTTATATTTATAACCTCTACAGTTAAGTTTCGAATTTGAACGTTCCTACCAGGAATCGGTTGAACGAGAGCGATGGTGGAATTTTCCTCCGCCATCTCAATAGATGCTATGGGATGCTCTGCTGCCGAACTTCTCGTAGATGATGTCGGAATCCCCGTAGACGATGTCGTTGTCGCTGATGACTGGTGAGCCTGATCCTTCTGGAGTTTGTAGCACTTCGCACGTACGTGTCTTGGCTTCTTACAATAATTACAGGTCACCTCTTCCTTCTCTGATGTCCTGGGGGGTTGACTCGACTTCTCCACTGTTCCATCTTTCGGTCTTGCTCCCTTTTTCTCAGTTGGATATTTTCTGTCTGTGTCCATAGACACTGAGGCTATTCTTTGCATAGCTTCTAAAAAAGAGTCTACTGAATTATAATACAGTGACGTTGCTATCTCTCTAAGCGATCTATTATTGATGCCGCTTATAAGAAGATGTATTGTGCTATCTTCTGAGAGATCCAGATTATACATGAGAGTTAATTTTTCGGTAGCATACTCCATAAACGTTTCTTTAAATGGATTCCACCTGCGTGTTTCAATTTTCTGCAACGCTACGTGATACAGAATCTTTCTTTTAAAGCGTTTAACAAGCGCTTCTTTAAAGCCATTCCATGACTCTATCATTGGACCAAAGCCTAAATCGTACCAGCGCTTAGCCAATTTTATTAAACGTGACGACGTCGCTAACAATATTACGTCCTCAGGTACTCGGTGAACTCGGGCCACGTGTTCCACTCTTTGAATCCAACGTTCGACATTCTCGCTTTCCTGGCCACCGAACTCTGGAATTTGAGATGCCAGTAAATTGACTGCTTGCCCAAACGGTGCGGATGCCATAGTGGTTCCCCTTGACGAGACCTGGCTCTGCGGGGACCTCGCCTCTGGTGTCAGCTGCTCCTCTGGGACTGCCGTTTCCAACACTATTCCTCTTCCAGTCATGACGGTAAGCATCCTCTGGAGTAGGTCCTGCTGTTGTCTCTGTGATTCCAGAATCTGTCGCTATAGTTCCTGCAACGGTTCTGAAATTGCGTTCACTAGAGACGTGGTGTCCGTTGTAATTTGTCGATGTACAACGGATCTTCCTGTTAGCGAAGCTGCTTCGCTAACTTTTGAACCGCTAACGGTCGGTTGGCGTAACCTTGCCGTCGACCTTGCAGTCTCATAATACGACATAATTGCGTCGATCATCGTTGCTGAGTCTTCGCTCGGCGGAATATTTAATCGTTGAGCTTCCTCTTGTAGCTGATCAATAGACAACTTGTCCAAAGTTGCTCGATCCATGATGCTTCTTATCTTTTTCAGACTTTCTTGCCCTGAGATGGCTACACGCACACGTGGCACTTTCACCGAAACGCGGCAATTAACCGATACTACACGGGCCTTTTCCTTACTCCAAAAACCGAAGAGACTTCACCACGCGAACTCTTTGCTATCCCACTTCTGATTTTAATTACAGCGGGGAAAGAGATACTTCTGTCAGGAAGGCAAGGCGGGGTAAAATCTCTCTGATAAAGTTCGGATTAATGTCAGTTACTTTAGTGAACATTCACTTTGATATATTTTAGAGAACAAATAAAGAACCTCTTTATTCAACTTATAACACAGTTTGATCACTTACGATCAGTACAAAAACCGACGGTAACAACTTAACGAGCACGGAAACGCTGATGTACGATTCGCAAAACCTTTGTCGATCGTCTTGTCTTACGCTGACGAATTATCTCTCGTTGACTTGTTCGTTTCAAAATCTCACGAACAACCGTAACGTGCTCCGGCTTGCTCCGGCTTGCTCCGGCTTATGTTGCTTACACTGTGCATGCGCGCGTCGCTAATATCAGCCTATCACGTCAAAGTATTTCGGAGTAGCGGATCTAATATCTGTCGATCGATAACAGATGTCGGCAGGCGCTACGAAGACTCTCGAAATTTCTAGAATCTTCTGGAAACTTCGATAACCTTCGAACATCCTTAAAAATTGTTTACACTATATATATTTTTTTATATATTAATGTATAACTCAATAATGAAATTAATATATTAAGTTTTTATAAACTGCAGAAAATTCGTGAACTGAATATATAAACTTTTAAAGAATATACAGAGTTATGTTAATACAAAAACTTAGAAACTATCATTTTGCACAAAGTTAATCACAGTCATTTATTGTAATCTGTTTCTGTCGCTCTGAAGATGACTCTTCATTATCCTCATCTGGACTGGAAATATTTGTTGAATTGTTTGTAATGTCTACATTAGCTGCAGCCTTTTCTTTGGTAACAAACTCTGTAATATGAAAACTCCACTAAAAACTATATACGTTCATCTGCCATTGCAAATTATTTTTAGTTTAATATAACAATATTTTAGTAAAATAAAAATAAATCTCCTTATGAGTCTATGTGAATGAAATTATACAACAAAACTTTGATTAACCGAGACCCATTTATCCGAAACATGTTTTTTAATAGAATAAATTGAATTTCATTAAAAAATTTTTCGACCATATATGATCCACGTTAGATCGGGTAATCGGGAATGTACCTAGTTACTTTCCGATATATTTGTAATAATAACATAATAAGGAATATATAACATTATCAGAATAAATAAAGATATTTCTGTATTGTTCTATTTCTGCCATTTTATCATTTTCTATTTTGCCCATTCTACATAAAGTGTGCTATATATAAGCTCAATGAAAATTAGAGTGACATGAATCATTTATCTGACTTTTATTTTATGTCTGTTGCGTACAAATCATAGACAGATTTATAGAAATATTTTTATTTTATTTATTCTTGCAATATATCTCATATTTGTCTTTATTTATTGTATTATTAAAGAATATATCGAAAAATAATTAACACTTTTATTCATCTGAACTCATTAAATATACATATATATATATATATATATACACTTAAATATATGTATATACCTTCTACTGTTGACGGTCCTGGTTTTGGATCATTTTTATTTTAAACAGTCTGTTTATATTTTGATCTGTTTAACTCATAAATTTTTTGGCTAACGTATTTAGCAACGAGATTTATTTCAAAATCGATAGTAATCTCGTCAAATTTTTTTACAGTGGCCAGCCAATAACGTACAATGTCTAGAAAAAAATATTAAAAGCTATTGTACTATACAAATGTTATACTATATAAACATCTAAATTGAACAGTTTAATACATGTGCTCTAATATCTATTAATAAAAAGAAATATTAAGAAAAAAAACTAAAACCTTTTAATGCTAATAAACGCGTTTCATCTAATTTTGGTCTAGGTGCTTGATTTTTTTTTCCTTTTATTCTGTTTGAAACAATTCCCGTAACAGTACTTTTTTGTAATATCTTCGCGCCGAATATAGCAAGAGCCATATTTTTTGTAAATGTACTCGGCGATTTGCTAATACATACTGTGCTATCGTAAACTTGAGAAGAAATCCAATGATTTCGACTTATATGGATCTGAAAATCGGATAATGGCTACATTTATACCGTGCATTTAGGCCACGACCTAATAGATGTCCTTGCATACCCTGTAGGTTAAACAAAGACACCTATTGTATAGGTCGCGGATTGAGCGCACGGTATAAATGTAGCCGTCGTAGCCAATGTACGTAAAAACAAACATAAACCTTTCTTCCAAAACAAAATAATAACAATGGAAAATACTACATGTAAGAAGTTAAAAGAAACATACACTATTATCAGTTTTTCGCCTATAACCAACAGGAAAA
>NW_017299884.1:118027-122296 GCF_001594075.2 Trachymyrmex cornetzi | reverse complement strand
CAGCAGCCGACGGATGTCTTTGACGGTTCGGGTACAATTCCGCGTACCGCCTTGCAGCAGGATAATACTGTCCATGACATTCGCCCAGTACCATGAACATATCGTAATACTCTTCATTTGTATAAGCCATTTGATCTTGATAAATAATCAGAGGAAAATCTTGATTTTTCGCTTCCGAATCTCTCTTCGCTTCCGAATCTCTCGACAATCTTCCGCTTCAAGCGATCAAAGGATTATTGAGCGACGTATCGATCCGCATCACATTTATACAATTTTCGCGTGGGGTCGATACCCCCTCTGCGACCCCACCCGCGAATCGGAACGCCCGCGCAGACCGCGACCCGCGAAACGTCTTAAGTATCTTCACTTCTTGGAAATTCTACCATAATGCATTAATGTTTGTTTTACTAGTACATATTTGTTATATATTCCATTAATATATGTTAATATATAAAGTCGGTATAAACATACATAAATATATAATTTGCGTCTTACATAATTTTAGAAAATAAACCAAAATCATTAAAAAACATAAAATAATTGTAGAAATATTAAAAATAGGACATACAGTTGTTTCAAGTAGGTGTACATACACCTATGAAGCTTGAAATTTCTTTATTTAACAAACGCGCTTACATGTTTGCGATACGGTGCTTTGTAATCATGGTGAGCGTCCTTATTTTCGGGATAATTAATTATATTCTTAAAGTTTTTTGATAAATTAGTTTCCATATTCCTCCTAATTCGATTTTTTAAATATTTTCCTTTCTATTTTCCATTTCTTTCTTTTTTGTTTAATTCTGGCATTTAAATTCTTGATGTAGGGGAGCTCACCATGACAGGATAACTTTTAGTTTATAGATGTTAGATTGTGTTTGCTCTGAAGAAGGCTCAAAAGTGAGCCGAACCATGTAAGCGCGCGTTTGTTAAATAAAGAAGTTTCAAGCTTTATAGGTGTATTATTTGTGCGACGTCTTCTGCGCCTGACTCCTAACCCCCGTATTCTTTCCAATTCTTTGATAAATATAACTTAAAATTTCATATATTTACACAAATATATATATATATATAACTTAGTTTTAATTATAAATATGTAATGATATTCTAATAGTAGCATAAAAATTAAAATTTGATGTTGCAATAATAATATAAAATTATAATTCTATTGAACAAAGAAAATCAAACAAATTTCTATAATTTAAAAAGAAACTTTGTGTCTGTGTATGTTACTTCCCAGAAAACAAAGTGTCTAAAATCGGGTCATAAGATGTTTTTTGCGTCTAAGTCCGGACCTACAATAATGTTTTAATTCTAGTATTAATTGAGTTTCTTTGATACGACGTCATAAGTAGAGTTTTTCGTAGGACAAATAAAACGTGCTACTCTTCGTAGCAGGCGTCAATTTATCTTGTGCATTATAAATAATATAAAATAGTTTAAACATAAAGAAGTAAACACTCACCTGCAGCAAAAATAATTATGCCTTCATAATAGTTATCATTCCACAAAATCTTATACTTTTTTTCATAATGTATATTTGTTCCATTAAATCCTTTGATTCGATCCACTGAAACGATCTTCTTCTCCCCAGTGGAATGTTTTACAAACGCGAATTTCATTTGACTAATACACATTATATTGCTTCAAAACGTAAAATATAACCTCATAATCTTAGATATTCACTTATAGCGTTTTCGGCCCGATCGGGTTTGCACCAACCTGGGTTGGATTAATCTTTCCTATTGGTTGACGTCACCCGCTCTACCAATAAGAGGGCACAAAACGCCATTAATCCAACCCAGGTTGGTGCAAACCTAGCCGGGCCGAAAACGCTATTAGATTTACGTTACACATAATATACATATATTCATGTACTGCACGTTATGTACATATATAAAATACATACTTCTGAAGTGAATAATAAATATGATGAGTATATTCAACGAATAGCAAAAAACAATCGGACGCGCTGTGTGCTCAATGTTCTGCAGCAGGGTGGTAATGGCGGACAAAGGCGGGCACAGCTTAGCTTTCCCAGCATGCATGGCAGACTGACGCGGCTGCATTTCCAAAAATAGTCAGACCAGTTGCGCACAATGGCGGCAATATTAGAAATACGAATAAATATTAAAATTTTAACCTATTATGAAACTGTATTCTTTCTGATGTAAGCAGTTTCTGACAGTTTCTGATAGATTGAAATCCTATTCCATGATGAATGATCTATTCTTGTTCTTTTCTCCATTGTACGTTGCATAGCAACGTGCTGATTTTTATTTCTGCATGGTGGAATCTAAAGGCCCCAGCACACACTTTTGCATAATGCGTAACGCATAGTGCATAAAGGAATCAACCAATCAAAATTCTTCTTTTCCATGGAATGAGAGGAAAGGAAAAATTCTGATTAGTTGATTCGTTTATGCACTATGCGTTACGCGTTATGCAAAAGTGTGTGCTAGGGCCTTAAAGGCCGCGACACAGACTTTTGCATAAAGTATGGGTGCGGTCCACTTGGCGCTACAAACGCTTCGGAAGATTTGACTGATCAATCAGAAAAAAGAATTTCATTGATTGACCAATCAAAAAATGCTTCAAAACATTTGTTGCATCAAGTGGACCGTAGCCATTAACGCATAGTGCATAAACGAATCAACTAATCAGAACCTTTCCTTTCCTCCCATTCCATGGAAAAGTAGAATTTCGATTAGTTGATTCCCTTATGCACTATGCATTATGCGTTATGCAAGAGTGTGTGCTGCGGCCATAAAGCCCCGAGCACAGACTTTTGCTTAAATCCGGATTTACAATAGGGTTTTAAGCCTTAAGCCATAAGAAATGGGCGAATCACAGTCGCTTATTCTTTTCGGATTCGATTGTAATTGATCAATTTCTTACGGCTTAAAGGCTATCGCACATGAAATGCATAACAGAGTATAAACATAACATAAGGCCGCTAAACCAATGAGCATCTTATGTTAATTGCCAACTCCTCGGAGCGAGCTCTATCTCAACGGGCCTCTGTACCACGACGACGACGCCGACGACCTTCCATAGCACACGTGGCCACTGTTGCCATTAGATCCGCCGCTAGGACGCCGCAGAAGACAAGGACACCTGGCCGACCGAAAGAGGACCAATCGAGGACCAATCGCATCAACCCGAGGTTGAGCCAGCATCTATTTGGATCCGGACTCCGACTCCGGACGCCGCCAAGGAATAGAAATACACACTTACACCCAACGTACAAGCGCCGCAAGGCGCCATATAAAGCATTATCAATAGTACCGAAAGGTACCTCTGTACATAGTGTACATACTGAGTTGAATAAAGATCACAATATATTTTATTTGTGGATACACCTTTTATTCAGCGGTACCCGTCCACAAAAGTGGTGACCCCGACGTGATCTTCCTCAGTACACTATGACGGACACACCAGATCTTCCGCAAACCGGAGGAAGCGGGCATATACATCGGGTAGCACTGAAAATACCGCCTTTTTGGGCAGACAAACCCGAGTTATGGTTCGCACAATTAGAGGGGCAATTCACCCTCGGTAGTATTACGGCCGACGCCACGAAATACGCTTACGTTCTTTCGCATATAGAAACGAAGCATGCGAAAGAGATCAAGGATTTGATCACCAAGCCCCCTGAGCACGACAAATACGAGAATATCAAGAAGGCGCTGATACAACGGCTATCGCTGTCACAAGAACAACAGATACGCCAATTACTGGAACACGAGGAAATGGGCGATCGCAGGCCTTCTCAGTTCCTGCGACACTTGCAAGCCCTAGCCAACTCAGCCATCCCGGAGCAATTGCTAAGAACACTGTGGATGGGCAGACTACCATCACAGCTTCAGGCAATCTTAGCTACCAGATCCGCGGATAAGCTAGACGAAGTAGCAGAGCAGGCGGACAAAATACACGAAGTTTCCTGCAGAGCAACGACCGTCGCCAGTATTCAACCAGCGAACATGGAGCAGCAAATTCGTGAATTAACGAAACAAGTGGCTAGCTTAAAAGGCCAACTCTCGCGTGCACACACGCAAAGAAAAGTGCGTGAACGCTCTCGAAGTCGCTCTAGGGGAAAGACAGATGAGGAAGGCAAGTGCTTTTATCATCGTCGCTTTAAAGAAAAGGCCAAGAAGTGCACGCAGCCGTGTAACTTCAAAAAGGAAGCAGAAAACTAGATGGACACCCGTTGGTGGCGGCAAACGGCTCTAGCCCGAGATTCTGCCGCTTATTCGTCACGGACCGCATAGA
>NW_017299884.1:116941-117624 GCF_001594075.2 Trachymyrmex cornetzi | reverse complement strand
CAGCCGCACTCAACCATGCACTTCATTAAGACCACGAGTGGTCCACCAGAAGCATGCAGACCACGCAGGCTAGCACCCGATAAATTAAAGGCAGCAAAGGCAGAATTTAATCTCCTATTAGAAGAAGGGATTATCCAGCCTTCCAAAAGCCCGTGGGCTGCACTGTTACATATGACTCCCAAAAAGGAAAATACATGGAGACCTTGCGGGGATTATAGGGAACTCAACGCGAGAACAGTACCTGATCAGTACCCTATACCTCACATCGAGGATTTTACGCACTCGCTAAACGGAAAGAATATTTTCTCCACGCTGGATTTGATACGAGCATATAATCAAATCCCGGTGCATCCGGACGACATCCCCAAAACAGCAATTACCACACCATTCGGACTTTTTGAGTTTCGATACATGCCATTCGGCCTTCGAAACGCGGCACAAACCTTTCAAAGGTTCATAAACGAGGTACTGCATGGCTTAGATTACTGCTATGCGTACATCGACGATATCCTGATCGCCTCCAGCACAGAAGAAGAACACTTGAAGCACCTGGAGGAAGTATTTACTCGACTCGACGCATACGGCACGCAAATAAACCCGGCCAAATGTCACTTCGGAGAGTCACAAGTAAAATTCTTGGGATACTTGGTGTCAACAGAGGGGACTCGCCCATTGCCCGAAAA
>NW_017299884.1:114865-116247 GCF_001594075.2 Trachymyrmex cornetzi | reverse complement strand
TATTTGGCCGGGAAAGACAATGTAGTCGCAGACACATTATCTCGAGTGGAGGCAATACAGAAGGCACCGGACTTCGAAGAGCTGGCAAAGTCGCAACGAACAGATGAAGAGCTGAAACAAATTGTGGAAGGCAACGTTCAATCGTCTCTCAAGATAAAGGAAATTGGAATACCAGGCTCAGAATTGACACTATGCTGCGATACATCGACAGCAGTCGCACACCCTTACGTGACGAAACCATTTAGACAGCAGGTTTTCCAAGTCCTGCATGGTTTATCACACCCAGGGATAAAGGCCACCACAAAATTAGTAAAACAAAAATATGTATGGCCGGACATACAACGTGATTGTCAGATGTGGGCACAAGCATGTCAACAGTGTCAGAAAGCCAAAGTGTTCAGACACACGGTAACGCCAACAGGAAATTTCCTAGCACCAACAGGACGATTTCAACACATCCACATGGATATTGTGGGACCTATGCCAACATCTCTGGGATACAAATATTGCCTCACAATAATAGATCGATTTTCGAGATGGCCAGAAGCAATACTCATACCAGACATCACGGCAGAAACAGTAGCAAAAGAATTATTTGCGAATTGGATAGCAAGATTCGGTACGCCAGCACGGATCACCATCGACCAAGGACGACAATTCGAATCAGAGCTATTCAACAATTTAACAAAAATAACAGGGTCAGCACATCTTCGCACGACAGCGTATCATCCAGCAGCAAATGGGATGATAGAAAGATTTCATCGTCAATTAAAAGCGGCCATCAAGAGTCATCAGACAGAAAGATGGGTAGAAATATTGCCTGTTGTACTGATGGGCATAAGAGCCGCGTGGAAAGAAGATTTAAAAGCTACCCCAGCCGAAATGGTATACGGGGAATCAATCCGATTACCTGGACAATTCCTCAACGAAACCAGCAACGAAAATAACAATCCGGACGACTTCACAAAAAGTTTGAAAAACATAATGAAGAAGTTGCAGCCGAAGCTCAGAAGACACGGAGAAAAAGCCACCTTTGTATATAAAGACTTGGCTACAACGCAACAAGTTTTCCTGAGACACGATGCTCCAAAAGGATCTTTGCAACTTCCGTACGACGGACCCTACCAAGTCCTCAACAGAGGCGAAAAAACGTTTAAAATACGAATCAAGGGACGATCCGTCAACGTATCAGTGGATAGGCTGAAACCAGCTTATACCCTACAGCAAGAAGAACCGGAGCAAACCGAAGTAACACAAACCCTGGAACAGCCTAAAGAGCAAAGGACGAAAAGCGGACGAATATCACGTCCACCAGTCCGTTTCGAAGGGGCTTAAAAACAACCAGGGGGGTTATGTGGCAGCTTACTCGCCACATTCAACCC
>NW_017299884.1:107351-114632 GCF_001594075.2 Trachymyrmex cornetzi | reverse complement strand
TCGGAGCGAGCTCTCACGGGCCTCCGCCAACTCCTCGGAGCGAGCTCTATCTCAACGGGCCTCTGTACCACGACGACGACGCCGACGACCTTCCATAGCATACGTGGCCACTGTTGCCATTAGATCCGCCGCTAGGACGCCGCAGAAGACAAGGACACCTGGCCGACCGAAAGAGGACCAATCGAGGACCAATCGCATCAACCCGAGGTTGAGCCAGCATCTATTTGGATCCGGACTCCGACTCCGGACGCCGCCAAGGAATAGAAATACACACTTACACCCAACGTACAAGCGCTGCAAGGCGCCATATAAAGCATTATCAATAGTACCGAAAGGTACCTCTGTACATAGTGTACATACTGAGTTGAATAAAGATCACAATATATTTTATTTGTGGATACACCTTTTATTCAGCGGTACACGTCCACATTAATCAATATGGCGACATTATGCTAGATGCTCATTGGTCCAGCAGTCTTATGTTATGCTTATGCTCTGTTATGCATTTCATGTGTGAAGGGCCTAAAGGCCCCAGCACACACTTTTGCATAACGCATAATGCATAGTGCATAAAGGAATCAACCAATCAAAATTCTTCTTTTCCATGGAATGGGAGGAAAGGAAAGATTCTGATTAGTTGATTCGCTTATGCACTATGCGTTACGCGTTATGTAAAAGTGTGTGCTGGGGCCTTAAGGCTTAAAACACTTATTGTAGATCCGGACTTATGTACTATACAAGATGTACAGAACGAGAAGTGGGGATGGAAATAAGGGCCTCTGATTGGTTGATTCACTTATGCACTATGCCTTATGTGTTAGTAAAAGTCTGTGCTCCGGCCTTAATTCTGGCTGCGCTCCACTTGCTTCTTCCAAATGCTCTAAACATTATGCTCCAAACGCTACGCTCCGATTGGTCCATTACTATTTCGAATGCTACAATTGCTACGTGAACGCTCCAGCCAACCCACCTTACCTGAGGTGAGGCAGTTGAAGCGAAGTGGGAACAAAAACGATGACGTATTGATGACGTAATCAGAGTTGCTGGGAGCGTTCCGAAGCATCAAATGGACCAGTCATATTAGTGCTACAAATGCTCTGTAGCGTTTGAAGCGCTAAGTGGACCGCAGCCTCTATCCTGATTTCTGCCATTTTAAAACACATAGGCACGAGCGCTTGCCACAAGATTTGAAATTATTGCAGATAATGCAAGTTTTGATATACACTAATAAAATAATATAAACTAATAAGTGATAAGTGACAAATATAATAAGTGATAAGTAACAAATACGATAAGTAATAAGTGATAAGTGATAATGCTGACGTATTGTGTGAAAGGTTGCAAAATCAAGTTCTCAAAATCCGTCGAAAAAAGACGGAATAAAAGACTAATTCTGATTAGCTGGTAGCAATAAATATGCTCAATGACACGTTTTAGCTATTGGTCCACTTGCTACGACTGCTTCCAAGAATTTGTTAATTGGTCAGTTAGTAAAATTCTCTTCCGATTGGTCAATCAAAAGTTTCGAAGCATTTGTAGCGTCAAGTAGTGGATCCACTTGACGCTACAAATGCTGATAAAAGAATCCTGTTTAAAAAGTGATAAAAATCAAGGGTGCGGTCGACCGCATCCCTTGTCTCCTGCATCATATATGACTTTAGCTGGCTTTAATCTCAGTTCAACTTAGACTTTGTTTACCTTTGTGTACACCGAGAATTTAATACGCATATTAACTAGTAATTATCTAAGGATGCGGTTAATTAAGATAATTTAGGCTACGGTCCACTTGGCGCTACAAATGCTTTGAAACTTTTGATTGACCAATCGGAAGAAAAAATTGTACTAATTGACCAATCAAAAAATGTTTCGAGCATTTGTAGCATTAAGTGGACCGTTGCCTAAATTATCTTAATTTCGGCGGTGCGTGTAAACGTATACACGATATAGCTATTTAATTATAATAATCTAAATGTATGTTGTACCAGTTTAGTACACCGCATTCTTTATATGTATTGCCAAAATTAAGGGCTACTTTTACCAACTCCGATTAACTTAATGGGCCAATTACTACATTAAAATTGAGCAATCGCATTTGTCATTTTGTTGGACGACAGATGGCGATTGGCCAATTCCAATGGACTACTACTCCAATGGATTATTAGCTTTAGGGTAATTTAATAGAAAGTTACTACGCGTATCAAGTATTCGATGTAAACTAAGGACTTATTCCTCATGAGGAGTCGGTTGAACCAAAATTTAAGTACATTTTATGCGGGGTCTACAATAGCAGTCGTAGAGTCTTAAGTCGTAGAAAATTAACCAATTACAGTAGAATATGAGAAGAATAATCGACTATGATTGGTCAATATTCTACGACTTAAGACCCTACGACTGCTACGACTTCTATTGTAGACCCCGCACAGACCCTATATACGACCGCTACGACTTCTATTGTAGACCCCGCATTACATTTGTGGAACCAGACCTTAAAGAATTTATTGACGCCGTGCTTAATTACTACGCGTGAGCATAAAACCCAACTGTAATCATAATATTGCGTTTTGCGTTTAACCTGTGTATCAGAGAGTTATATATGTATAGTTATTAAATAAAAAGTGAAACTGCTCACGATTTGAAAATAATAACATGGCTGAAGAAAGTACTTCAAAATGTCAGAAAAAGATATATAAATATTTTCTAGATCCTACGTATAAACGTTCAAAAGTAGATCCGCGAACCGATAAGCGATGGAGAAGTATTCTGAGCATGACAAATACAAACAATGAATTAGGTATTATTATTATATACATTTTCTTTAATTGTAACATTAAAATGCAAATAATAGTATAACATTATAAAATTTTAAATTTATATATTCGTTTATATGAGTAATATTCTATTTACAGGAGAAAACATACCAGCTACTTATACAGACTTAACTGATGGAAGCTTCTATCCTTTACATAATGAATGCAATAACAAATTTGACGGGTATGATGTTCCGTCTACATTTGATATGATTTTTACTTTGAAAGATGAAAATTTAGAAGATTTTAGTTCATCTAGATGTTATCAAGATTGCGAGAAAGATTCTTCTGATACATTTTTTGAAAATTCTTGTGATAATCTGTCCAATGAGAGGAATGAAACAATTATATTCGAAGCTGCTGGTCTTACAATTTCTGATGTACTAATGATGGTAACTGGTATCTGTTTTCGATACAATTTATCAAATTCTGCAAAACAAGCAATAATTGAGTTAGTTAAAATATTAGCTAGACTAAAATTTGTTGCGTGGAATATTAACAGTTATAGTATGTTAAAACAATGTAGCCCTCCTGATGATAAAATTTTGTATACGTTTTATTGTTCAAAATATCACATAAAATTGATGGAATCTATTACGAAAAATAATTTTCAAAATCAAACTCGAATTTGTGGAACATGTAATAATCAATATAAACTTTCAATGCAATCTCCAAATTATTTCATATGCATTGATGTTTCATATTAAATTAAAATGTTTTATTGGAAGATAGTGATACTTTATTAAAATTATTAGCAAATTTAGATTTAATTCGTAATAATAAAAATTCAGAAAGTTCTTCAATTTGTGACATTTATGATGGTGAATTATATAAAAAATTGTGTAACATTAAGTGTACTCAATTTAAGACACTAACATTCAACTTCAACACAGATCATGCAGCCCTATTTCATAGTTCTAAATTGTCCATTTGGCCAGTACAATTGATTATAAATGAATTTCCTACTGAATTGAGATTCAAAACTTTTATACTTGCTGCATTGTGGATTTCAGATTCAGAACGTAAACCTGCATTTATGAATTTGTATTTGTTAACGTTTGTTAAATCGGCAGAGAAATTACTAGAATCTGGTATAACAATAATTAGTCAAAATCAATTGATTAAATTTAATTTCGTATCATTTTGCTCATCAGTAGATTCTGTTGCACGACCTATAATGCAAAATCGAATGCAATATAATGCATTTCAAGGATGTAGTTGGTGTTACGCGTATGGTCGTCATGTGAAAGGTGCTATGCGTTATCCAATGTCAAAAGAAGATCCAGAATTGAGATCGCACGAATCTCATCAGAATGATATTCATAAAGCAACAAAGTTACAGAAAATGATTAAAGGTGTGAAGGGTGAATCTGAATTAATGAAAATGCCACTGTTTGATAGTATTTGGGGTTACCCCGTTGATTACATGCATGGTGTTCTTTTGGGTGTAACTAAGTATATGTGGGAAATTTGGATTACACCAAATCATAAATTTTCTTTAACAGCGAAGAAACGCTCAATTATTAACGATCGATTAGTGGCGATAAAACCACCTCACGAAATTCATCGAATTCCGCGCAGTTTAATGTCTAAAGCAAAATGGAAGGCTATGGAATGGCGATCTTGGCTATTATTTTATAGTTATCCATGCTTGCATGGGATTCTTGAAAACACATTCTTAGAGTCTTTCTTATTATTAGTACGAAGTGTTTATATTCTTTTACAGACTGACATAAGTGAAGAAAATCTATTGCAATGTGAATTAGATCTAGTAAGATTTGTAGGCGAATGTGAAATATTATATGGAGAAGAAGTAATCACTTTTAATATGCATTCTTTATTGCATTTAGTACAATCTGTTAGAAAATCTGGACCATTGTGGGCTACATCAACATTTCCATACGAAAGCAACATTTTTCATTTAAAGCAATATGTAAATAAACCTAAGAGTCCATGCGAAATCAAATATTAGATAAACATTTAAGACTTATGAAATATCGACATTCCGTGGCTACAATTGCATTTAATAGTGATAATAGTTATCGATATTGTAAAGATTTATTCGAATACCGACTATTAACGAAATATATAAGTACTGAAAATGGTATTACATTTGCTGGTGAGGGCATACCATTAACAAATATTGTAGACGCTGCAGAAGAATCTTTACGTAATGGTCTTATTTTTAATAGATGCATATTTAAAGGTACAGTATTTCGTAGCAGTTTGTATGATCGGCCAAAGAAGACAAATGATACTATAATACAATTGAAAAATAATACCATTGTTTAAATTGTAAAATTTGTCTATTTTGAAGAACAACATTACATGATAGTTCGCAAAATAGTGATTGCACCAATAAAAGACAATGTACCAATGCCACATTTAATGAGAGTTATTAAAAAGGAGAAGAATACTATTGTAACTTTAATTGAACAGATTAAACGAAAAATGATATTCCTTGATGTTGGAGAACGTTATGTATGCGCACTGCCAAATACAATTGAGATTCAATAAACGTAGTCATATCTTATCATTTCAATTCATGTACTCTGTAATATAAAGTTACTTAGCAAATGAAAGAAATAAATCTTAAGAAAAAAATTTTAAGAAATAAATAAATACAAAATAATATTATTCGAAAATAGAAATTGAGTTTAATTAAAAAACTAATACAAAATAATAGAAACATGTTCAAATTTTATTAAAAGTTAACATAATTTTATGGTAAACCATGTTTCAATCGAACCCATATTTCGATAACTGTAGAAAACTTATCTATTTCTATCGTGATTTAACTATAGTCTTACTTAAATGATTACATATTTATCGAAACGTATATATACACTTTTCTATACGACTTGCCGGGTTATCTAATTTAATAATTAGAAAATTAAGATTTGTTATTTATCTATGCCTATACGTGTGCATGTGTGTATTTGTACATTTATACACATAGTTTTTGTTCAATTGTATACATACATAACATCTAATTAATAATGTATAATATGTAATGTTTAATATAGGTATTTTTTTATGTGAAATATAAATTATATATTATAAAAAGATTATTATTCTTTAAACCTGTACAATGTGAAACTTAATTCAAAGAATTGTTTTATAGGGGATTTTCCTCTATATTTTGCTAAAAAATGATAAATTATATCATATTGATTCCGAACTTTACTGATAAAAGTTCATTGACTACATTGCAGATTGAGAACAATCCATTTGTATAGTGAAATTACGATAAATTTCTATAGGTACTGACATTCTGGGAAGTCAGATGGAAATGTATAAAATTCAATATTTTTCGTATACATTTTGATTAACTTTCCAATTCGCTATAAAACGATAGAATCTTGTAGAATTGATTTCTGACTTTTCTATACAAACTCAGTGAATAAATTTTATATTGATAACGATTCATTTTGTATAGCAAAATTACGATAAATTCCGATTGATATTACCACTATGAAAAGTCAAATGGAAATCTATGAAATTTCGTTCGTATTTTTCATATACATTTCGATAAGTTTTCCAATTCGCTATAAAACGATAGAATCTTATAGAATTGGTTTTTTACTTTGCCGATAGAAACTCAATAAATAAATTTCATATTGATAACTATACATTTTGTATAGTAAAATTACGATAAATTTCGATAGCTGTTACCATTCTGAAAAGTCAGATGGAAATCTATGAAATTTCGTTCGTATTTTTCATCTACATTTCGATAAGTTTTCCAATTCGCTATAAAACGATAGAATCTTATAGTATTGGTTTCTTATTTTGCCGACAGAAACTCAATAAATAAATTTCATATTGATTTTGTACTATTCATTTTGTATAGTAAAATTACGATAAATTTCGATAGCTGTTACCATTCTGAAAAGTCAGATGGAAATCTATGAAATTTCGTTCGTATTTTTCATATACATTTCGATAAGTTTTCCAATTCGCTATAAAACGATAGAATCTTGTAGAATTGGTTTCTTATTTTGCCGATAGAAACTCAATAAATAAATTTCATATTGATAACAATTTATTTTGTATAGTAAAATTACGATAAATTTCGATAGATGTTACCATTCTGAAAAGTCAGATGGAAATCTATGAAATTTCGTTCGTACTTTTCATATACATTTCGATAAGTTTTCCAATTCGCTATAAAACGATAGAATCTTATAGAATTGGTTTCTTACTTTGCCGATAGAAACTTAATAAATAAATTTCATATTGATAACGATTTAATTTTTGTTGTTAATATACGATTGACAGTTATTCGTTAAATAACAATAGAACCCGATAAATTCGACAATTTACTATTCCGTTAGATATAATAGATAAAATACGATAGAAGATGATAAATATTCTATCGTTAGTTTCCTATAAAATACGAGATTTATAAAATCCGATAAAATACGGTAGGATTCATATCTAAGGCTGGTGAGCCATGACGATAGAGCTTATA
>NW_017299884.1:104002-104935 GCF_001594075.2 Trachymyrmex cornetzi | reverse complement strand
TATCCTCTAAACTCTCCATTTTATTTTATTAGAAGAACCTGGAAGGCTAATTACTTTAAACTCAAGTAACTTCTTAGAATTAAATACATTATCTCCGAATTTCGTGCTCATGTCCGAGCACTGGTGACAGCTGCCTATTCTAACAACAGAAAAATGCGTCAAAACACCGCGTTAAAGCCAAGGCTTCGCCCCGCGCGCCCCGCTTCGCGCTCGCGTTCCCTAAGAGTTACGCCGCGTCTCGTGACTGCGACAGTCTCGCGCTCAGGACGTAACACTCATCTTTTCAGAATAGTTTATTCAGAATAGTTTTGAACAAGTAAATAAATTGAATGGTATGTCTTTAAGTTCTGAATATAAAATTTTATCTTTTGATATTGAAGCCATGTATACTAATATTCCGGAAGATTCAGTATTAAAAAGTATTAAGAATAGATGGCATGACATTTCAAATTTTATATTTAAATTCATTCATCGGAATGGTAGTATTTTTTGAAATGCCATCTATTCTTAATACTTTTTAATACTGAATCTTCCGGAATATTAGTATACATGGCTTCAATATCAAAAGATAAAATTTTATATTCAGAACTTAAAGACATACCATTCAATTTATTTACTTGTTCAAAACTATTCTGAATAAACTATTCTGAAAAGATGAGTGTTACGTCCTGAGCGCGAGACTGTCGCAGTCACGAGACGCGGCGTAACTCTTAGGGAACGCGAGCGCGAAGCGGGGCGCGCGGGGCGAAGCCTTGGCTTTAACGCGGTGTTTTGACGCATTTTTCTGTTGTTAGAATAGGCAGCTGTCACCAGTGCTCGGACATGAGCACGAAATTCGGAGATAATGTATTTAATTCTAAGAAGTTACTTGAGTTTAAAGTAATTAGCCTTCCAGGTTCTTCTAATAAAATAAAATGGAGAGTTTAGAGGATA
>NW_017299884.1:97136-102820 GCF_001594075.2 Trachymyrmex cornetzi | reverse complement strand
GTAGCTTATCCTATAGTTATACGCGCTTGTAGTTGGCACGTATTGTATTATTCGCTATACTCCGTGCTCGCGTTCGCTTGGTAAACGGCCGGGGTGCTATAATGTAGCGCACCGGACGTTACAATGAGACCTTTGCAATTAATAAGTATTTTACAATTCCTTATGTAAAGAACATATCAGAAAAATTTATTACTATAGCAGATAAAATTAATCAGAAAGTGGCGTACAAACCCATGAATAATTTAACAACGGTGATTAAATTAGGTAAGGATAATTTACACAAGATGGAATTTTCGGACGTTGTTTATAAAATTGAATGTTTAAATTGTGAGGCATCATACGTGGGTCAGACAAAAAGGAAAGTGGGTACTCGAATTAATGAACATAAATCTGATGTAAAAAAACACAAAAGATCATCGTCAGTATTAGCAGAACACCAGATGAATAGTGGACATGATATTAATTGGGATAATGTTCAAATCTTAGACAAAGAACCTCATATGTACAAACGACTCACATCAGAAATGATTCATATAAAAAAACAAAAAAATGGTGTAAATAAGCAAACAGACACTGAAAGGTTCCCAGAATCATATTTACCACTTGTATAAGTCCTCTTTCCATAGAAGCGAAATTTAACGCAATATATAAGGATCGTATCAGAACGTATTTCAGTATTGTCCGTGCCGTCGAGTGTTGATGATGTGTATTTTGTTTTCTCGACCGTTGGTTTGTAATATTGTTATCAGGACTTGTTTTCTCGCTGCACTACTAATGTCTTGGTTAAATAATTTAACGGAGGTAATCTTAAAATAATTTTTTTTGTTTTGTTGTTTTATAATTGACATGTTGCTTTGTTTTTATTTTATTATTGTTAACTAGATTTATTAAGTTTTATTTTAATTTATTACGTTGACTAGAATCAGGAAGTTTTTTGGTTTCAATTATTGGCATCTGGGATTGGTGGTTCAGCGATGCACGTACTGATGACGTTGAAGACGTTTAAAAGTATAATATTATATTATAGTTATATAGCATTGTTAACGTTGACTGAGTTTTTTCGTTGTTATTAGAGAGGAAGCTGTCATCTCAGTCGCTAGAAAATTTCCAATGTAGATTAAAACAAAGTACATGTGGCGCGGAAATTATAATTATGACATGATCCGACGATCGAATTTGGTATAGGATTGACTGTTAAAATGTAAAGTCATACGTATGGAAATTTATATAATGTGGAATATCGAACAAAGCGAATGTATGGTTTAAAATAGGTTAGATTATTTATGGAAGTATTATTGTAAGTCTGTTTTATACATTATTGTTGAATATTGAAAAAGGTCTGATGACAGACCGAAACGTTTATTTATCAGTAATTATTTATCAGTAATATGTGTGAAATATAAATAATTTTTGAATAAGAATTCGCTATTTCAATCTTGCGCACGTGGAAAAAGCCATCTAAAACCGAATGTTATCTTTTAAATCGATCTATGGTTTATTATTTATTGTTCTTATTATTAAGTTGGGCGCCAGGCACGAGAGAGCGTGCCACTCTTTCCGAAATCTCCTTACTTCTGCCCGTAACCAATTTGCGACGGCAGGGGTGGGTCGCAAGAGGTGTGGGAAATTTGTCGGAGGGCGAGAGAGATAGGCTACAAGATTAACGTACGCGAGGATGTAATAATAAAAACAAGTATATTTGGAAAATGATGATAAAGTTAGACTAATGAAATCGGTGACGTAATTACAAGTGATCTGCGGAGCTTCGCTCCTTTGCGCTACTCCATACTCTCGGTACTCGCACAGAGTCGCCAATTTATCTCGAACGCCGAACGCCGGTCATACGCTACAGCGCGAGCTCCTCGGTTCCCCGCGGTAACTTCCGACGGTGTCAAACTCCCTTTTCAACCGTTAAGAACCCGTACCCGCTGTATCATCAGCCTCCCGACACGCAACGCCAGGACGGCGAAACTGCAGCGCGATTATAACAAGTGTCTCTATGCGGCGCGACTCTGCTCGACCGCGCGAGTTCCGGAAACGGACTCTATCTGAGACGCAACAACCGGGAGTCCACTCTGCTCGACGACGCGGCAGTAAGCCCGGATCCTCATACGGGCAACAGCGCTTTGACACCGAACGCTGATTGGTGAAAAACGGGTGATGGGGGTAAATTTTACCCCCACAACCGGCTTTTCACCAATCAGAGCTCTGTGTCGAAGCGCTGTTGCCCGTATGAGGATCCGGGCTAAGCTTTCCGACGCAACAGTACATTCGATAACACACTTACAGCAAGCGTTTCTACGCTGCACAACGATACACGACAACGCGACTACAATAGGCGTTTTTATGCGATCCGACAATTTACGGCAATACCCGACAACACGAAAACTTACAACTAGTGACTCATCTGTGGCCAGGGGGGACGACCGCGACTCGGCCCTCGATAATCTCTACACGACTCTAATTCTCCAAATGCGACAAAGATCTTCCCTCGACTCAACTCTCGAAACGCGACAACTAAACATTCCCACTGCCTGGGAGGATGGTACGCGGCTCGCGATTCCGCGGCTCTACACGGCGGTCATTACGCCGGTCTATTTTCACGATGCGAGCTTGCTTACGTGCGATCCACCCGGTAACGTACCCCGGTCGGCAGCTTTACACGCGCTACGCTCGTCTCACCCTCGACGTCCTGGTCCTCGCGTGTCTTCACGACATTCTCTTTCCCGCAGCTCTCGGCAGTCCGACTCTCCGGGTCGCGTTACCCGTCGACAGCGGCCTCGTACTTCCCTTACATCTTCTAGGCTCGGCCACAGTAAGAGTGAGTCCCGGGAGCTCCCGGTGGATTCTCGCAGGCTGCTTAGCTTCCCCCCTCCTTCGCGGGGAAATAGTCACGCTGATTGGCTTTCGCGTGTCACGGTATCCGCGCGTGCCGTGCAGGCCCGAGCGGCCTTGAGTTCTGGCTCGTACAATCGCGCAATAGATGTCCCTGTCAAGGGTGACGTTTCCGCTTACGGTCCCCGCACCTCCTGGCCTGGCGGGGAAGATCGGGATGGATTTTCCTCTCGCTCCTCGTCGGGGCCCTATGACGACCCTATCCCGACGGACGTCCGTCCGGCCCCTCACGGGTAGTCGGGAATTCTGGCCTCCTTCAGTGCTCTGCAAGGGGTGCATGGTGAAAGTATGGTTCCTTTCGTATGCGACAGCGGTTACGAGCAATGATATAAAATAATAAAACCTGCTTGTCTGGGCTCCCGGATGTGCGTTCTTCTCTCTCAGCTTCTTCGGTCTTCCTTCCAAGGGTGGCGGGTGAGACGGCACGATGATACAATATTATTTTACAGCAGCTGCCGAGCGTGATCCGTGGCGCGTCCACGCTTTCTGATAACTCGGTTATTACGCAAAAGAAATGCTTACACAAAAAGAGGAAAATTTGTAGAGTAACATAGATGACGCGGTTTTAACGCTCGTTCGCAGGTGCGCTCGCACGCGCGCTCGCCCTCCGAGCCGATAGGAAGCACGAGTCCTCCGCCGACAAGTTTGCACAGTGACGGACAAAATGTCACGTCACAGTATATATTTTCGATTCTTGTCACGTAACCTTCTATAAGCTACAAATCATGCAATATAGTTAGAAAAAATTGAAACATATGGTACATATAAACCTATAAATATATATCATATACGTAGATTTTATATTTAATAGTATATACAGTTACTTTTCATGGTAATATATACTATTAGATAATCATTTCAATTTTTAAAGGTTTATATTTTTGGAGATTTGTTTACATTTTTGAACATGGCCTGACCTTTTCATTGTAATAATTTTTTAGGGATATATCACATACTTTTCAGAGAACAGATGTACGGGGCAGCTTTCTAGGGGTGGCACCCAATTGGACACGAGCCACTCACAGCGCTTGAGACTACAAAGCTCCTAAGCACCGATCGATGTGATTGGTGGTGTCCAATCGAGTCGTGATCAATCGGGATCACCCCGCTTTCTAGTAATGCAAGTATCACAAATATATATATTTTCGATTCTTGTCACGTAACCTTCTATGAGCTACAATTCATGCAGTACAGTTAGAAAAAATTGAAACATATGGTACATATAAACATACAATATAAATATATATCATATGCATAGATATTATACTTAATAGTACTACATGGGCTGAAAAGTCCCGGGATTTTTCATTAGGTGGCGCCACTAGAAAATGGAAATGACTCATTTCGAGAGGCTCATCTGTCACTAGTTTATGTATGAAGTTTCATGACATTTCGTCCATTCGTTTACAGTCGTTTGAGTGACGCTACTTTCGCCTTCGTAAAAAAAATGGAAAAACAGGAATATCACATCTTGATTAAACATTGTTTTTTGATTGGAAAAACTTCTGAACAATCATTGCAATGGTTGCAGAAATGTTATCCCACATCTGCTCCTTTGAGAACAACAGTTTATCGGTGGTTTAGTGAATTTAAAATGGGTCGTACAAGCACCGAAGACGCACCTCGCTCTGGAAGGCCAAAAGAGGCTACGAATGCGGAAATCGTAAAGCAAGTGCATCGAATCGTTTTGAGTGATCGTAAAGTGAAGTTGCGCGAGTTAGCTGAGGCCGTGGGCATCTCAAAAGAATGGGCGGGATACATTTTACACGATCTTTTGGAAATGAAAAAGCTATCGGCGCGATGGGTGCCGCGTTTGCTGACCGTCGATCAAAAACAGCAGCGCGTTGATGATTCAACGGCCGGTTTGGCGTTGTTGCAGCGTAATCTAGCGGACTTTTTTCGACGTTTTGTGACGATGGATGAAACGTGGGTCCATTACTATATGCCTGAGTCCAATAGGCAGTCTGCAGAGTGGCTGGAAAGCCACGAAAGCCGACCAAAGCGGCCAAGAGACCAACGCTCGACCGGGAAGATTATGGCCTCCGTTTTTTGGGATGCGCATGCCATAATCTTCATCGATTATCTGAAGAAGGGAAGAACAGTTACGGGAGAGTATTATGCAGCGTTATTGGACAAACTGAACGACGAAATCAAGAAAAAACGGCCCCATATGGCGAAGAAAAAAGTTCTGTACCATCACGATAACGCACCGTCACATACGTCCTTGAAAGCGATAGCCAAATTGGACCAATTACGATTTGAATTGGTTGCTCACCTACCGTATTCTCCAGACTTGGCCCCCAGCGATTGTTATCTGTTCCCAAACCTCAAGCGGTGGCTCCAGGGAAAGAGATTCAGATCGAATGAGGAAGTCATCGCGGAAACCGAGGCATATTTCGAAGGCTTGGACGTTTCGTACTACAGAAAGAGCATCGAAATGTTGGAAAATCGCTATACCAAGTGTATCGCCCTCGAAGGCAACTATGTTGAGGAATAAATATAACTTTGCCCAAAAAAACGCTTGTTTTCATTAAAAATCCTGGGAATTTTCAGCCCATGTAGTATATATGTAACTATTATAATTGTAATAAATATTGACCATACATTACATATTTATTTCAATTGCAACAGAATGAATTCTTAATATTCTATGTATATATTTCAAATAAAGAATGGGTCCCTCTATCGCCCATTCTCGTGAAAACGCAATCATATATATTGTAACCGTACTCGCGAGCAACGGCACAACTTCGTCGCGTGTTCTCGGTACTCAAAGTACGCAAAAGTAT
>NW_017299884.1:94128-95811 GCF_001594075.2 Trachymyrmex cornetzi | reverse complement strand
GGGAATTCTGGCCTCCTCCGGTGCTCTGCAAGGGGTACATGGCGAAAGTATGGTTCCCCTTATTTTCGACAGCGGTTACAAGCAATAATATAAAATGGTACAACCTGCTAATCCGGGTTCCCGGATATGCGCCTGTCTCCTTGCTCTTCTTCCTTCCTCCTTCCCTTGCTGCCTTTCTTCGGTCTTCCTTACAAGAGTGGCGGGTGAGACGGCACGATGATACAATTGCCCTTCACGGTAGCTGCCGAGCGTGATCCGCAGCGCGTCTACGCTTCCTGATACGCTTGATCATTACGCAAAAGAGAGGCTAATATAAAAGGATAAAATCTACCAAGTTAATCAGATGACACGAATCTTAACGCACGTTCGCAGGTGCGTCTGCACGCTCGCTCGCGTGCGCGCTCGCCTACGCACTCGCCCTTCGAGCCGGTAGGAAGCGCGAGTCCGCCGTCGACAAGTCCGCACAGTGACGGACAAAATGTCACGTCATAATATATATATATATATTTTCTTCATCTCTCCTATTTTAAAACGACCTTCAATATTTATTTCGAATGCAAAAGAATGAATTTGTAATAATGTATGAACATACTTTATTTTTTTTTGTTTGAGAGAAGGAGAAAAATCTTCACATAGCCCCTGATCCGAATGCTCCCGAAAGAGAACCTAACCGGAGGGGAAGACACCCAGGAGCCGGTCTCCTGATGCAGGATTCGATAAGTCTGCGGTCTCCTATACGGAAGGACAACGGACATCATCTACCTACCTGCTAAAAAACTTCCCCTATTCAGCACTTCCGTAAGACCACATTGAACACACCTAGACGCCCATCCGGCATTTCATTAGGGTGCACCCAAGTCGTGGAGTATACGCTCGCATCTCCATGGTCCGCTACACTACTTAAAGTTAGAATCATATCCTATATTATATTAAATTGAACACGATCCTAAATGTGTACATTATAAACACATTTTTACACGTGGTTAACGTTAGACTCCAGAGAGGTCCTTTGCCTCTCCAGGGTCAGACGCTCTCACTCGGTCTGCTCCTTCTTGCGCACGACGGCCTAGCAGAAATCCGCGAGGACCCTCCACGCAGCCGAGCACATAGCCACCCTAATAATAGAACCGTATGCCCTGTCAAGGAGATCGAGCCCCAACCGCTCAAAAAGTAACATTCTCTCCGTCGTTCAATACGGACAAACAACAACGTGTGTATCGCCGTATCCGCAGACGCATGACAATGCGCACAAATCGGCGACGCGTTACGCTGTATCTCAAAAAGGTAGGCCCCAAAGCACCCATGACACGTTAAAATCTGGGTCATGCGGATTGTATGAATATACTAAAAATAAAGAATGGGCCCCTCCATCGCGCATTCTTGTGAGAACGCAACCATATTATCTTCGCCTCTCCGATTTTAACGTGATGATTGACATACAGATTTATTTCTTAAGGCGATGCTAAAGCCTCCTGTTTTACCACATTTCTATTCGGTGAAAAATCTCCGTATTGGATGTACGGATTGCAAAAGTATTATTACTTAAATTATAGTACGCATCAACAGGACCTCAGCTGCACTGGATTTTATGAGAAAATCGAAAAAAAATTTAAAATTTGTTAAAAATTCACTTACTTTTGGCTCGTACAGCTGTCACCTCGGATATGTATTTGCTTGATATAA
>NW_017299884.1:91847-93844 GCF_001594075.2 Trachymyrmex cornetzi | reverse complement strand
ACGGCCTTGAGGCCCTATATAAGAATAAATTGTTACATATAGTACCGAAATGCCGGAATTTATACGATTTTCATTCAAGAAACGCCGTTTTCTTATGTGGAAATTATTCGTACGCGCTCAAGATGAGTAGCTGGAAAAATATCGCATACGAAAATTTTACATACAGTTATACGTGCAATACATTCAAGAAGGGGAAGTAACGTGTTTTTTGTAACACTGTTATCATCGTTATTTTATTATAATAAACATTTTATTACGACATTACAATTTCCATGATTGTAATAATAACGTTAGGCTTGACAAATATATTTGTCATTACTATTGTGCGTTACTTGTCATACAATGGTACGGTCAACACGATGCTGCAAACGCTTTGAAGCGTTTTTAAATAATTGGTCAGTTTGTAAAATTCTTTCGTTTAATTGGTCCATCAAACGCTTCAAAGCATTTGTAGCGAGACTTTGATCATAGCCAATGTAACATACTACATTACTTACGTAACGAGTAAAAAGAAACTCATAGTAACGGGTAATATTTTACAATATATATAACGAATAATAAGGCTGCTTCCTTTGTAGGAGACACAAATATTGTTTTGTCTTTGTTATGCATTGAATGTCAAGAAGGATGGAACGATATTTGTGTCGATTGTATCTCCTAGACTACGGTCTACTACTCTACTTGATGTACGAATGTAATGACAAATATACTTTTCAAGCCTAACGTTATTATTCCATCATGGAAATTGTAATGTCATAATAAAATGTTTATTATAATAAAATAACGATAATGATAATAGTGTTACAAAAAACACGTTACTTCCCCTTCTTGAATGTACCATATTGCATATATAACTGTATGTAAAATTTTTGTATGCGGTATTTTTCCAGCTACTCATTTTGAGCGCGTACGAATAATTTCCACATAAGAAAAACTTTATAAATGCATTTTACAAGTTGTGTCATTTTACGTCTTATTTATATGCATTGTTTGTAAATTTTTCATGAGCCGTATATACCTCTCCTCCCCCAATGAATAGCCATATATCCCGTCCCTATGAGATATACGGCAAAAATGCAAGGGTAAAAAGTTCATATGAAAAATAAATTTTTCGGATTTCTAATTTTTTTTTATAGTAGTAGACAGTACAAAGTTTTTACTGATATAGTTCCTATACTGTAAACATAGTAAATAATAATTAATAAATTAAGTTTTTGATAGAGGTGTGGCGTATATACCGGAGTTACCCTAATTGATTTCTACATTTAGATCCAGTGAAGAATTAAAGGCAAGAACTAATCATATAATTTTCTCTGCTGAACGCAACTTATGTGAACAGGGATTAAGTAGGTATACTAGGGCGGTTCTAACTCGGGAGCTCTGAGGGGGGTGCGGGGCGCGGGGGAACCGTAGGCGAAGGAAGGCCCGGCGCTATCGCGGTGTTTACGTAAACACCGATAACAATGATACGCCATTATTGGGGACGCCGCCGCCGCCCCCCGCCCCCACAGCCGTCATCGGACCCCGCGCCCATCGTCGCGGGTCGCCATCGGGCCGCTACCGCCCCCGCCCGTAGACCCCGCGCCCATCGTCGCGAGCAGCCATCGGGCCGCTACCACCGCGGTACACGCTATTTCATATCCCTACCATCTTTTTCTTTTCACTCTCAAAACCCATTTTACATATCGCATAATCTATGCGTTTAACTTCATACTTGTTATTAATACATCTTTTCACCCACCGTCGCGGGTACTGTAACGCGAGCAAAAATATTTTGTTTAGGAAATCTATCATTCGGATGCTAAAACGAAGCGCCGTCAATATGGGTAGATGATGATGAAATCATACCGCGTTCTCACAGTTCTGTCTGTCAATGGCAAAAGTATCGGTAACGATACATATCTGGGGAAGAACTGCGAGATCGATGACACGTCGCGACGTATTAAGAAAAAGCGCCGATAACGATATTTTTCTACGAAGGGATCGGTGACACGTCG
>NW_017299884.1:90855-91490 GCF_001594075.2 Trachymyrmex cornetzi | reverse complement strand
GATAAGTGTAAGTCATCAGCGTGCGACACCTCAGTTGGTGCCCCGTACGATTAACGAATCGATCGTGATAAGTGTAATAGTGCAAATATGGATGAGGACATGTGGAAAATATGACTGACCATCGTGCGAACGTTGAGGACATGGATGGTGTAAATACGGCCAAGTTATTTGAAGCGATGGAAGTGGAATTTGAGAACATGTTTTGTGGACGATACCGAGTGTCGTGCTGATGTGAGTGACAACAATGCAGATCGTGCTGAGAAATTTGTGCAATCTTCGAAAATCCGTGCATTGACCAGCCGTAGCTTGACTAAGCACTGTATAATCAGCACTGTATAATCTTTCTATGCACTAGACTTCAGGTGGACGTGCCATGAATGTGGAGAAAAAATGTACATTGTATACCCATGCAACGTGTGTCCATTCTGCACACATGAAAAAACTATTGAAAAGTCGTCCAACGATACTGAATGTCTTGTTCGTTTAGACGATGGCAATATAGATCGTATAGTGAAATTTGTGCAGCCATCGGAAATCGAAGCATTGAAAATTTATACAGATCACTGCATAATCAATTGTTATTACAGAACAAGAGGTGGTGACGACGTCGATGTAGCAATGTGTACACATTGCAT
>NW_017299884.1:90151-90610 GCF_001594075.2 Trachymyrmex cornetzi | reverse complement strand
CAGTGCTCCGTGTAAGAGTGCAAGTGCTTCGTGTAAGAGTGCATTAACGTGATTTAAAGACATGGAAAACCACGAGCGAGTGGAACGCGAACTGCTGCAATGCGACCAGGTCGCTACTCTGGCGGAGTGTTTCGCGTGGCTGCAGCGATGCGACGAGTGCATCGAGCAGCTGGAAGAACTGTGCCGTACCAAGCGTCCGCGCCTCGCCGTCGGACAGAGACAATCCGCGGTGGCGAGGATCGCGCGACTCGCGGGTGCAAAATCGCAATTAGAGCGACGTTTCATGCACGTTGGTAGCGAGTACGCGGGTAGCGGGTACGCGAGTGGCAACGAGTGATCTCTCGTATGGCGTGAGATCGAAGCCGCGTTCGAGAGTCGTATAGCGACAGGTGCGGTGACAAACTATAATCATATCGAACCTCGCCGATTTCTCGAAGACGCTGGTGATATAGTGCTAGA
>NW_017299884.1:89171-89619 GCF_001594075.2 Trachymyrmex cornetzi | reverse complement strand
AAGCAGATCCTTCCTCTACGACTCACAGGGGACAAGAGGGACAAGCACGTGAACGTGCTGTATCTACAAGATCCACGCAACGATGGTGTAGTCCACTTTGCGTGGATAAAGGATCTATCTCGCCTCGTGAGATCGCAACTGACAAGAAAGGAGCACAAGAAATATTTCTGTGACCGGTAAGTATAATAGGAAAAAAAAAACAAGAAAAAATATAAAAAGAAAAAAAATTATATGTCTATTTACAGATGTCTGCATTACTTCCGCTCGAGCGAGAAATTGCAGATCCACAGCCAGGACTGTCAGAAGATGAACGACTGCGCCATCAACCTTCCGAGCGAGGACGACAGATGGCTCGCATTCGATAACTACAACAACATGGAGTGTGCACCATTCGTCGTGTACGTCGTGTACGCCGACCTGGAGTGCGTCCTGCGGAAGACGAAGCCCG
>NW_017299884.1:88447-88847 GCF_001594075.2 Trachymyrmex cornetzi | reverse complement strand
AGCACATTCAAATTGCAATTTAAATTATAAAAATTCAATGTATATTCCGGTTGTATTTCACAACTTGTCGGGGTACGACGCTCATTTCATAATCAAAGAAATTGCTACCGCGTACAATGGAAATGTAGATGTATTACCGATTACGAAAGAAAAATATATTTCATTTACGAAACATGTAGATAGCACCAAAGACAAAAATGAAAATCATTTTCAGAAAAATTGCTTAAAATTAAGATTCATCGATTCTTTCGAATTTCTCAGTACAAGTTTAGAAAAATTGGCGTCGTATCTCGATAAAGACAAATTAAAAATTGTACGTTCCGAATTTACAACGTTATCGGACGAAGAATTTGAATTACTCACGCGAAAAGGTGTATTCCCGTACGAGTACGTTGACTGA
>NW_017299884.1:88084-88350 GCF_001594075.2 Trachymyrmex cornetzi | reverse complement strand
AGCGATTCTCCATCCGAACGCTCGGCGAGTACAGCGATCTGTACTTAAAAACCGACGTCTTGTTATTAGCCGACATTTTCGAAAATTTCCGAAATAGTAGCGTCGCGAGTTACGGCCTCGATCCCGCACATTATTATACACTGCCAGGTTTCACGTGGGACGTCATACTAAAACATACGCGTGTAAGATTCGAGTTGCTCACCGACATCGATATGGTCATGTTCATCGAGCGCGGTATACGCGGTGGCCTCAGTCAATGTTCCGGC
>NW_017299884.1:87687-87889 GCF_001594075.2 Trachymyrmex cornetzi | reverse complement strand
CGATCTCGAGTATCCGCAACAGCTGCACGACCAACACATTGACCTACCTTTCTGCCCAACGCGCGATAAGCCGCCAGGTAAGCGCGAAGATAAACTTTTAGCGACGCTGTACGATAAGAAGTGTTACGTCATCCACTACCGCAACCTACAGCAATGTACTCGTCACGGGCTCCGCGTGACAAAGATCCACCGGGTGCTACAA
>NW_017299884.1:85984-87263 GCF_001594075.2 Trachymyrmex cornetzi | reverse complement strand
GATGCGTACGAGACTATGAAACGCGATATCGCAAGATTCGACACGAGCGATTATCCGGTGGACAACGCGAGAACGGTATGATAATGACCGAATTCGTTGGACTCAGAGCGAAAATGTACGCGGTGCGGGTGGACGGCAAGAAGGACACAAAAAAGGCGAAAGGTGTAAAGAGTAACGTCGTAGCGCGAACGATAACATTCGACGATTACACGCGGTGTTTGAACGATGAAATTGAAATGACTCGTCGTCAGTCGTGTATACGATCAAAATTACACGAGGTATACACGATATCCGAATCGAAAATCGCTCTGAGTCCATACGACGACAAACGATACGTCGTACCCGACTCGACGGAGACGTTACCATGGGGGCATTGGCGGATACCTTTGTAATATATGTATTATATGTAGTATATGTTGCTATTATGTATTACTATTATTTTTTACTACTATTATTATTTTTACGTATTATGCTTCATGTATTACTATTGTGTATTACCTTAAGTTTCACTTTATGTATGTTTTTTACGTTTATATAAGTATTATCTTAAGTTTCACTTTATGTATATTTTTTTACATTTATATGTATTACTATTATATATTATCAATACCTTAAGTTTCACTTTATGTATATTTTTTTTACATTTATATATATTACTATTATGTATTATCACTATTTTAAGTTACACTTTATGTATGTTTTTACATTTATATATATGTATTACTATTATACTTTTGCAGTACCAATTAATATATATATGTATATTACTATTATTTTTCATTTCATGTATCGTACATTTATAAGTATTATATGTATATTTCAAACGAAGATGAATGGGGAGTAATAAAAAAACGTTTATATACTTATATTGATATATTTTATATATGTATAAAAGAAAAAAATACACGAATCATTTCTTGAAATTCAAACGACGTTGTTTTTATGTATCCACGAATTGTGCGATCCATCGAATCCCAGCCACTTGACGTACACCCTGTTTCCTTTCCTGCGCAGTACTTTCTCCACGAGATACACGTCCGGATGAGTAGCGCGATGCAACTCGTGCTCGTAGAACGCTCCAGCGATGGATTTTCCACGATAGTCTTCGAGTAGATTGGTTACGGGATTGGTACGCTGCACTTTAACGATCTTAAACACCTCGGTGGTCCAATTTGGCGTTTAGCCCTTCTCAAAAACCGTCTTGTACTTGCTCACGCGTACCGAATCGCCAACTTTGAATTTTGCCGGACCAGCGATTTTTATCGCGCTGTACACCCTG
>NW_017299884.1:85281-85642 GCF_001594075.2 Trachymyrmex cornetzi | reverse complement strand
ACCCTTGCTCTTGAGCGGTACGGCCCACGCGTACTTGCTCAACACATCGATGACGGTGAGTATGTAGTGGTGGCCTCTGTTGAAGCTCGAGTACGGGCGAATTTCGACGATATCAGTCTGCCACAGATCGTCGTATCCCTGGACTATGACGCGTCTTCGCGGAAAATTTCTTCTCGCCGGAGCGTGCAATTCCTCGACGAGTCGGCGTCTCTCGGCGCCAACTTTTCTCTTTTACATGATTCGACGTGTAATACATACACAGGGTGCAAGAAAAAATGTATCGTTTCTCGCTGACGCTACTCGACTGACTCGTTTCGTCGATACGCGATTTAATTTATAATAAGACCGGCTTCGCGAAGTT
>NW_017299884.1:83599-84960 GCF_001594075.2 Trachymyrmex cornetzi | reverse complement strand
AGCATCGTCGGGAATTCTCTTGAAAATCAATTCGTAAAGACCGGGTGTACCGGCATATCGTACGTCGTCGATAATTATATTGTCCGCGTCATCCACGTCAAAAGGTTTATTGCCAAACATCAATCCATCCTTGTGTAGGTAAACGCCGTACACGTAATCGCTCTTCCATTTGTCTCCCCGCAGAACAATCTCGACGTACTGTTGGCCCAGTGGGCCCAAGCCGGCTCGCAACGCTTCTCGACCTTCCGACGTTTGCAGCTGATTTTGAACCTTCGTTGCTAGCGAGTCATCAGTCGTTTCGAAAACGTTCTCCAACGATTCTATCGTCGGTACGATCGTCGTACGCGGGGTGGAGGTTATCGGCTGTACACGACGTGCGACCGATCGTCGAATTTACGCGGGGTCGCGAAACGCTCGAACGTCTCGCTCGCTTCCTCTCCCTCCTTCTCCTCCTCCGCCTCCTCCTTCTTCTCGCGCTTGGAGGCAGACGCTGCGTCATTGTCGCGCGACTGTCTCTTTATCGCGCGCACGCTGGGACTGTCAACGATCTGCCGCAGCGGTTTGATAATAGGCTTGAAATGCCTCTTCAACGCCATGTCCTCCTCGATTCTACCGGTCTTCAGAGCGCGGTGTTTCTTGCGAATCGACTCGCTCATCTTCTCGATCTCCCTCGCGATTTTTTCACGTTCGCGCACGTCTTCCATGTTCGTCTCTGGCGAAGTATCGAAAACGACTGACCGCGTTACGGTATCGCGAACTCGTTAAATCCTTTTCTGTATCTCCCGTCTTTAAACGCACTGTCCTTGTCTATCACTACGAATCCATATTTTTTTCGCCAACAGTCGCGACACAACAAACAAAATTCGTCGTACGACATGTCGGTATTCACGTGATCGTTGTAAACGTGTTTCAAGTTGGTACCATCCTGTTTGAACAGGATCAGCAGGTTCGCGTTGTTGCGTATCAGATGTTTAGGTATCCTCGAGTACGTCTGACAAAGATAGAAGCAGTCGACGTTCGCATGGCGGCCCATGGAGAAGTACTCTCTCACAGCATCCTGCTTGTCCACCGAAAGCGGTGAACGACAGCAAAGCGGCGCGACGTCAGCTCGAAGAGCTGCAATGTCACGATCGCGCGATGGAACAGGGCCGCGGACTGTATCTCGCTCCGTACAAATACGGACGCGGACTGTATCTAGGCCCGTACAAACGCGGACAGGGCGTAGCTGCGAAGAAAAAAAAAACGCCAAACAGACGATAAAAATGCCGTCTGGCGCAACTACTAACGTGTAATTGAACGAGCTCGCGAGACGTATGCGCGTACCGTACTTTAGAGGCGTTTTCATGCGTAACGCGTTACCG
>NW_017299884.1:82637-83360 GCF_001594075.2 Trachymyrmex cornetzi | reverse complement strand
TTTCTGCAAACGGTCGATGCGCGTGAATTTAAAAAGCTCGACGAGGTGCTGTGAAATCTCAGTATTAGTCGAACACTTTTCCCATCATGTCGCTGACGCTTACGCTGAGCGGGAAGAGCACCGTCCTCGCGGCGAATTACTTTCCGGCCATAGATTTGAGTGACGGCGATTACGAGCTCGGTCTGGCGATTTTTGAGACTTATCACACGATACCGAACGTGAACGAATCGAACAATAAATTTTATTTCGCCAAAGACGACGCTGAAATTACAATTCCCAAAGGTTCGTACGAAGTGCAAGACATAAGTGAATTTTTGAAACGCGCGATTTTACGAAAACGTCCGCGCCGTGACGCGCTTTAAACCGTTGACGTAGTGCGTGGTGACAACGACAACAACAACAACAACAACAACAATAATAACAATAGCAACAACGACAACGATGACGACGGTGGAGAGTACCCGATTACGCTTCGCGCAAACTACAACACGATGAGATGTGAGATTAGATGCGTCTACAGAATAATCTTTGGCAAGTTCAACAGCATTGGATCGCTATTGGGATTCTCGTCGAAGCGTATACTGCAACCGCGAAAATGGCACGAATCGGACGTGTCGATCAACATAATGAACGTAAACGTTATCCGCGTAGAGTGTAACGTGACCGCGAGTGCGTACAGCAATGGCAAAGGTGCACACACGATACACGAATTTTCACCGAGCG
>NW_017299884.1:81316-82512 GCF_001594075.2 Trachymyrmex cornetzi | reverse complement strand
AGACTGCACGTACGACGACAGCAGCGATAACGCGAGCGTGAGATGCTCGTGCTGAACGGAACGGAGCGCACGCAGAGAGATAACGCATTCTTTACAAGGCCGGTGACGTCACAGCTCGATAACACTCGCTCCATCAGGAAGAAGCTCAGCGCGTCGAACGTTACATTTTTGAAATCTTTGGGATTCGCGGTGCGCAACATTTGAGATGACCGATATCCTAAACATCAAAGATGAGCCGATCTTCGACGATCGCATCGTCAAGATTGAGACTCACACGTACAACCCGTTCGCTAACACAACGTTCGGGTATAGCAACGAGATAAGAATACCCATACAGCAACAGGATCTGTATACACTGCCGTACGAAAGCTTTCTATACGTCGAGGGAAAACTGACGAAGAACAGAGTGGTCGAGGGCGCTAACGTGGCATTGGGAAATAATTGCGTCGCGTTCATGTTCGACGAGATTCGATATGAACTCAACGGTGTGGAGATTGACCGTAACAGAAACGTTGGCATAACTAGCACGCTCAAAAACTATGTAACGTCCGACAGAAGCGTGATTCTGCGGAATGCCGGCTGAGACGCGCAGACTACTCAGGCTGGATACTTTAATTTCTGTGTACCGCTCTATGTACTGCTGGGATTCTGCGAAGATTACAGGCGTGGTGATCAACGCTCGTCACGAGTTGATTTTAATACGAGCGCGCAACGACAACAATTTCCTGACGGGAGATCCTGCGACAGAGCCGATACTCGAATTATTGAAAATACAGTGGCGAATGCCGCACGTATTACTGAGCGAGATAAATAAGCTGGCGATGCTCCGCGCTCTGGAGAGCGGACGATATCTGAGCATGGCTTTTCGCTCGTGGGATCTGTACGAGTTTCCGCTCTTGCAGAGCACAACCAAGCATTCGTGGGCCATCAAGAGAAGCCGCGCTACGTCATCTTCGCGTTGCAAACAGAGCGAAAAAACATCATGTCGTTTCGACGACTGCAAGTTAACCAACGCGAAACTCTACCTGAACTCGGAATGTTATCCGTACGATGACTTGAATCTGGATTTCGAGAAAAACAGATGTGCGATTTTGTACGATTTGTACGCGCGTTTCTGCAAGGGCTACTACAGATACGAGCATCTCGAGCCGAATCTCACCTTTACGACTTTTTTACGTCATGGTCCGTTCGTGATC
>NW_017299884.1:74592-79968 GCF_001594075.2 Trachymyrmex cornetzi | reverse complement strand
CTGTTCGTGGTTACGCGCGAGAATTGGAGAAAAGGCATATACATTATATGTAATTTATTTCGCGAAAACAAAGAATCGAGAAGCACTAGACAAATAAAATGTAATATGTAGAAGATAAGTATAGATTTGCCGAGATTTGGCAATATATGTAAGTAATCTACACTGTGGATCACATATTGTCAAATCTCGCCAAATCTATACTTATCTTCTACATATTACATTTTATTTGTCTAGTGCTTCTCGATTCTTTGTTTTCGCGAAATAAATTATATATAATGTATATGCCTTTTCTCTCCAATTCTCGCTCATAACCACGAACAATTTAGCCTGCGGCCCCGCGCTTTTCATTCTTTACATTATTGGATTTCTCTAAAACTCATTAGTATTATAGTGCATATGCGCTAAAAAGGCGACACACCTAACAATACTGATTAGTGAGATACTATTTTCTATGAACAAAATCGATTACTTTTTATATATATAAATTTAGGAATGTTCGAACGTTTCGGTTGAATTCAAGCCATCATCAGTGAAATTTGTTTCATGGTGGTATGATTATGATGACTCGTATTGAACCGAAACGTCCGAACATTCCTAGATTCACAAACACACACACACACACACACACACACACACACATGTAAGGAGTAATCGATTCTATTCATAGAAAATAGTAATCTTACTTGCCCGTTTATTTTATCATTGTTTATAATTACAATGTTGGCGGCGCGGAGGTATAGCCTGCTGCAGACGGCGCGGGTATATATCCTGGTGCAGGCGGTGCGGGTGTATATCCTGGTGCAGGCGGTGCGGGTGTATATCCTGATGCAGGCGGAGCAGGTGTATATCTTGGTGCAAGCGGAGCAGGTATATATCCTGGTGCAGGCGGAGCAGGTGTATATCCTGGTGCAGGCGGCGCGAGTGTATATCCTGGTGCAGGCGGAGCAGGTGTATATCCTGGTGTAGACGGCGCGGATGCCGTGGATGTATGTCCTGGAGCGGATGCCATGGATGTACATCCTGGCGCGGACATACATATGTCCTAGCACGGATGTTGTAGATGTATGTCCTGGCGCAGATTCCACGGATGTATGCCCTGGCACGGTTGTATATCCTGGCGCGGACATATGTCCTAGCACGGATGCTGTGGATGTACTCTGGCGCGGATGCCATGAATGTACGTCCTGGAGTTGATGTATGTCCTGGCGCAGATTCCACGGATGTATGCCCTGGCGCGGATGTATTCTTTGGCGCGGATGTATTCTTTGGCGCGGATGTATCCTCTGGCGCGGATGTATGCTCTGGCGCGGACGTATGCCTTATTTTTACGCCGAGCGTTGCAGGTTCACTTTTTGCTGTAATGACATAAGATGGTGTTATTAGTTTGACCTTGAATAGTTGGTTGAAGTTCACGTGAAGGTCACCTTCAATTTCTTAAATGGATATTTTTTATTGGACATTCTTATTATAGCTTACCGCAATAGCCAAAACACTTTAATCAAATATTTTTTCATGAAGCATTTTTTTAGTTAAGATGCTCGAAAGTTACTGTACCTCCGGCATTTAGCATTATCCAAGGTATCCGACCGATTGTTAAGATCAAAACCATTGGAGGTTGTTCCTCTTATTTTCACTTTTACACTAAAAATTAATTTTAACGTAAAAATAAAAATAAGATGTACAACTGCCAATAGCCTTGATTTTGATAAATGTTATCCAGTTCATGATCTTAAATAACATTTAAGAGGTTTTAGCTGTCGGTCGGACACCTTGAATAATGCTAAATGCCGGAGGTACTGTAACTTTTGAGCATCATAATTAAAAAAGTATTTAATGAAAAATGTTTTATTATAGTTTTAACTTCAATTTCGATATAGGCTCCAACGAATAAATTCAAGTAAAATATAATAACAAGACTTAGGAGCCAAGCCGGATGATAATGTTTAATATATAATTAACAAAAAATTAAAATAATAAAGTTGACGTTTATTATTGAAAATAATAAAACATATGTTTCGGCCTTTTAACATCAGGTCACTAACTAAATTGGATTTTACATACTTGAATATTTTACATTATGATCCGAAGTCTACTTTTCAATTTACATCAATGTTCCAACAACGCTGTGTATTCCCATACTGTGGTTGAAGAGCATTCGGTGGTGTGAATGTTTTCGTACCAAATATACATGTATATACAGAGATTCTTACGTATGTGATAAAATTTTTCCAAAATTGCCTAAATTTTGTAAATGTTGTAAATTCGGCATATTTTGTCTTCATTGACCGTTTAGATAATAATCGTTATATACATGTATATTTGGTACGAAAACATGGAGTCACACCACCGAATGCTCTTCAACCACAGTATGGGAATACACAGCGTTGTTGGAACATCGATGTAAATTGAAAAGTAGACTGCGGATCATAATGTAAAATATTCGAGTATGTAAAATCCAATTTAGTTAGTGACACTGAAATTAGTTAGTGACCTGATGTTAAAAGGCCGAAACATATGTTTTATTATTTTCAATAATAAACGTCAACTTTATTATTTTAATTTTGTTAATTATATATTAAGCATTATCATCCGGCTTGGCTCCTTAGCCTTGTTATAATATTTTATTTGATTTTATTATAGTATTTTGGACAACTCTCGAGGTAAGCTACAAGAATATCCAATCCGAACGGTAAACAAGGAAAAAATGATCATGCGGAAATGGAACATATCACTTTCTGTGATCACAGAAAGTGAAAATGTCTCCTTTTCATTTAATGTCGTACCACAAGCGAGCGTCTTGTTTATAAATAAGGATGGAATAATGGTCGCGTTCAACAGAACGTTCATCTTGCAATTTGTAAGTTTTCTTCGCGCTGATTGAGGCTGCGTTCGGAAATCGAGTGCCTTCAGGAATCAATTTATCTTTGTTTAACATTCGATCAATAACAAGGATAAAATGATACTTGGTGTGCATTCCCGAACGCAGCTTGAATTATACTTTCTGACCTCTCTCTCTCTCCCTCCTCCTCCCTCTCCCTCTCCCCCTCCCCCCTCTCTCTCCAGAGTAATATTATCTAAGCCAGTGTTGGGCTTTAGTTGTACATTTCGGTCGATTTTCAGCTTGGTTCCTGTTCCTTTCTTCACTAACCCGCGCGCAGCCTAAAATATCGATCCGGCATTTAGGTTACGCGCGGGTTAGTGAAGTAAAGAGCAGAAATCAAGTTGAAAATCGGCCAAAATGTGCAAGTAAATCGCAGCACTGATCTAAGCAAAGAAAACTTCCAATAGTAACAAAATGAACATTCTGCTTGAAAGCAGCTATTGTACGCGAGCATTGCGAAAAGTGGAATACAATTAACGTTAGATCTATTCTACTTACTTTTTCGAGTCGATATTGGCATCCTGAGTTTGCTACAAGCGGATGTAAGCCTTAGACCGGTGGAATGTTCGCGACGGTTCCGAGACTCCGACGAGTTCTTCATGTTGTACACCGTCTGTTGTTTTCGAAGGGCGCGCTGTCAGTGCTACCACGTTACAGTCTCTCTGGGGTGCGTTCCAAAACCTAACTTAATTAACTCCGAGTATTTTTTATCCTTGTTCTTCACCGAACGTTGAACAATGATAAAAGATACTCGGAGTGGAGAGTTGAGTTTTAGAATGCACACTTGATGTCCCTATATATACACGGTCTGGCCAGTCTCACCTGGATTTGCTCCTGATTGGCTTTGTACCATGGGGGAAGGATTACATGGGGCGTGCAGTTTGCAAGCGTCTCTCTCTGATTTTCTACCCTCTCACTTGCTCGGTCATCGTTCGTATTCCCAGTTTAGCCAACTTTTTTGTTGTCTTCGTCGCACGCATATCATTTAGGTTCAGTCTCTTTTTATCATATACTAAATGGTACTACCAACTGTTTTTCGCGTCGCATGCTGCTACCCGAGTTCCTACTCACTGGCTGCGTTCAGCAGAGAAAGCTTTGCAACTGTTGTAAATTTTTTAAATATAATCGGTCTTGCGCTTAGTTCCTCATTGGATCTAAATGGATAAACCAATCATATTCAAGAATTTTACAACAATTGCAAAGCTGCTTTCTCAGCCACTTTAACGCATTCATTAGAGTAAATAGAAGCTATAATAGGAATTGAAATACATTTCAAAAATACATACTCAAAAAATCTATTTCTTTTTTAGAATTTTTCATAAATGTGAATTCTGAATATTGTAAGATTCGTATAAAAAAGTTTGAGATATTTTAAGAAGTTATAAAATGATGAAAAAATTTTAAAAATTCAGAATTTTTCATGTTTGTGAATTCTACAATATATTGTAAGATTCGTATAAAAAAATTTTATAAATTTTCCAAAATGTTACAAATTATACACAAATTCCAAAATTTCTGAAGTTTATATTACATTTATGAAAAATTATATGAAATAACTGATAAATTTCCATCAGAATTATAAACTTTTTTGCACAACTCTTTATATAATTTTTCTAAATTTTTATGTAAATTTTATAATTTTTAGAATTTCTATTTAATTTGATAATTTTTTAGAAAATATGTCAGATTTTTTAATACAAATCTTACAATAGTTTAGAATTCACATGTATGATAAATTCCGAAAACAGAAAAGAATACATAATGAGATGGGATGAAAATGCATTCAAATCAATCGTAGCAATTTAATTTATTTCTTTGCAGTTGACAAGCCTGGGAAGTAAACGGTACCTCGACTCGCAAAAAGGGTGTGGTTTGCCGAAACTGAGCACATCATGGGTATTTTTCAGCAAAAACACAGTCTGACACAGTAGAACTGTTCTTTTTAGCTGAACTTTTGCATCAGTTCATCTTTCTTCTTTTTCTCTTCAGAAGGAAAGAAAAAAGTTTAGCCATAAAAAACAGGCCTAATGTAACACAGTGATTCATTACATCAGTGTTCGCAATAATCTGCATATTTCGAGCTGATTCTTGCAGGCGCCGCCTACTGTCCCCCCATCACTGTTCGAGGCTCGGCGGCCTAATGGTACGTCTCCACTGAGCGCGTCACGCGTCGCGTTATGAAAGAGAGACAGAGATAAGATTATACAGGGTGTCCCAGAAAAAACGTCAGTCCTTAAAACAGTGTATTCCTGGTGTGATTCTAAGACACTTTTTCCTTTGTCAAAATTTGATCCGAAGCTTAGTTTTTTAATTATAAGGGAAAATAGTTAGCGAATTACAGGTCGCGTACGGAAGGTAGGCAAGGGCGGTACAACTCAACGTCCGCAGGCAGCTGATCGCGGGTGCCCGATTGCGATCAGCTGCTTGCTATGTATGAAACACGTGTCACGATAATACGCGCGCATCCGTCTCACACACACACACACACACACACA
>NW_017299884.1:73572-74522 GCF_001594075.2 Trachymyrmex cornetzi | reverse complement strand
GCGTCAACTGCAAAATGGTACAAAACTGTTTTGTTCCCCTTGATCCAATCTATGTCCCCACTGTGTTTCAGTAACATTTTCTGAGACACCCTGTATATACTCAAAAATGTAAACCTTTAAAAATTAAACTTTTATCTGATAATATATTGTTTCACTATTATACATATCTCAAAAATGTAAACCATTAGAAATTTAAGTGATTATCTGATAATACATTACCATGACAAGTAACTGATATATTATTAAAGGTGCCAGTTCAAAGTGAACGTATATCAAGTGTATCCTCAAAAATGTAACCTTTAAAAATTTAAATGATTATCTGATGATATATTACCATGACAAGTAACTGATATGTTATTTAAGATACCAGTTCAAAGTTAAAACTTTCAAAAATTCAAATGATCATCTGATAATATATTACCATGACAAGTAACTGATATATTAATAAAGGTGCCAGTTCAAAGTGAACATACATAAATAAAGTGTATATTTTCTAAATTTATACAATGTATTATCATGAAAAGTAACTCATATGTTATTGAAGGTACGAGTTCAAAACGAACATACATACCTACAAGTAAAACAGACTATAATTTCATTCTAGAAAATAAGTGCGATATGTTATTCTTAGTGCACAAGATATAAAAGTCGTTTATTGAGATTTGACTTAAAATTTATACTAGCCCGTACAATGAAAAATAATTGCTTGTAATTCCAGAGTATCAATTTGTTAATGACTCGGAAAAAGAACATGGCGGCCTGCTTTCAAAAAACTTTCGATGGATGGTTCAAAAAACGTTGTCTTATTGCCTGAAACGAGCAAATGTTAGATAAACGCAAAATTAAAAAAAAAAATATATTGAGAAAAACAAATGGATGTATTATTAAAGGTGTCAGTTCAAAGTGAATATAAACCTTTAAAAATTAATGATAATATTACGATATATTAC
>NW_017299884.1:70818-72219 GCF_001594075.2 Trachymyrmex cornetzi | reverse complement strand
TAGTTTTCCACATCACCCTAGAGGTACTAATATAGATGCGTTTTTTTTAAGTGGTTTCCCCAATAGGCCTATTCCACTAAGGCGTCGTCTACAATATACGGAGTAAAAAGTACTCTTACTTCTTACACCGTGTATTGTAGACAAGGCTTAAGACAGCCTTCATACAGCGCCAGAGCAGCCGATGTTTTATTTCGGCGCTTCCGGCAGCCCTTGTGCTACAACAGTCGATATAGTAATGCAGCGTCATAAGCATTCCACACAAACTTGCATACTCATATAAACATATATGCATAAAGAAAATCATCCAATCGTAGTTTACATTTGTCTGTATGACAGAAATGTGATTGAATAATTTTCCTTATGCATATGGTTATGCGGCTCTGCAAGTTTGTGTGAAATGGCCCCTAATGGCAACATTAATACTGCGACAGAGCAACCGACGCTTTATTTCGGCGCGCTTACAGCAGCCCTTACCCCGGATCTACAATAAATGTTTTAAGCCGTAAGTTGTAAGAAATCGACCAATTACAGTCGAATCCGAGAAGAATAAGCGACTGTCAGTCGCCCATTTCTTATGGCTTAAGGCTTAAAATCCTATTGCAGATCCAGACTTATACAGCGCCAAAGCAAACGATTAATTGTTACAATATTCTGAAAAATTTATTTAGGTTCACGTAAACGTACTCAAAGAATTCCGTTATATTCTAAGAATTCCGTTATATTCTTGGAGCAGATTGATTAATCCTTATTCTGCTCCAAGAACAACATATATGCCCCATGTGCTCCTCTAGACCATTTCTTCTTGATAACTTGTAAATCAGTACAGTAACACCATTCCGATTGTTTGTCTGTTCTCAACATACACGTATAGTGACCACGATTCATTTCTTCGCCCTCGTGAAATATAGCACTTATTGCCTTGTATTTTCTTTTATTAATCGTGACATTATTCGTCGGTACGGCGTTAATCCGATTGTCGATAAGTTTTTTAGAAACACCGTTTATAAAAGTGTATAAATTGAGCTGTATTACTAAGACGGATGAAGTCGATTCAATTGCGGTTTTCTTTTTCAGAACGATACTGTTACATTCGTCACAATTACCATTTATCGTTTCCCATTTTGAAAATTCTGAATCAATCAAAGTTTGCAGAGTGACACCTTTTTTCCTTTTCAATGTGGACTGCATAGATAATATTAGCAAACAACTCTTTTCCAACGTAGTTACATTGCAATTACATTTAGCATTTGAACAACATATTAGGTGCGTCAATTCGACTTCTAATACATCATTGATTTTGAAATACATCGACATTAAAGCCGTGAAAAATTCCGAAACATCTTGTTGTGTTCGTTCTTCGAAGCGTTCTCCGACAGATCTTCTAACCGCTAAAATATTGCA
>NW_017299884.1:68055-69491 GCF_001594075.2 Trachymyrmex cornetzi | reverse complement strand
GATATTGCATGCCGCGATACCCGTGGGAGCAGATATGGCAGTCACTTTTTTCAAATTTATTCCGATCCAATGTTTAATCGTTTCAATAAGAAAACTTGTCCCTGTACCACCCTCGCCGCTTACATACAGTCGCAGAATCTGATTTTTATTTTGCAAAACTTCGCATACTCTATCGAAGACTCTTTTCTGGTCTTCGTCCATTCGCGACATCATTTGCGATAAATCAATCGGGACGTCAATCTCACCAAAATCTTCCAGATCTTTCATCGCGCCGTCAACTTCTATCGGATTGCAATCCAATTCATCGTCGTCGGATCTCTCTCTGTCTGCTTTCAGCTCATTTTCGCGCTTCGCGATTAATTCAGCTACGTTCTCAAAAGCTTTCTGTATTTCTTCGAGCCTTTCGTGATATTTCATCGCCTTCGTCAAAGTAGACTCTGAATTCTTAAAGGGATCCATGTAAGTCTCGTATGCACCTTTGAGTTCACTCAAATCTCTCCACGGTTTAATCAAAAGAAGCAGCGAGTAAAAGTATTTTTCGGGTTCAGTTTTTACATTAAATCAATAATGGTTAATTAAACAACACATTTTTCGTTTTTTTTAAATAAACCCGATACAAGTTCGTAATATTCGACTTCGTCATTTCTTGGCATATGATTCGTAATTTCCCAAAATCTGGCAAAATCGTACAAATTCAATGATTCCAATTCCTTAGCTCTTTTCGGATAATGATCATCGATGAGCGACGGACAATAAATATTCGTAGATTCTTCATCGAGAGCTTTTATTTCATTGAATGTTTTAACTTTTCTGTTTCTTACTTCATTAACATCAATCCATTTGATAATGGTATCACTATCCGTACCATGCAAGGGATGACCTAGTAGTGTGTCTGCAGCTTCTAAAACACCGCATTCTCTATTATTCAATGAACGCATCGCAAAATTCCACAGTTTCGATGCCAACTGCTTATTGGAATCTATCATTGCAAAGTCCATATTGCATTTTTCCGACTTTGTCGTGTATTTTGTTAAATAAGAATTTAAAAACTCTGATTGTTCTTCAATAAACTGTATGTCCATATTTCCCTTCCAAACTAATTTAATAGCCGGATTATAATCATTGATAAACCTTTCCGACTTTTTCCGAGGAAGATTGTACAATCTACTCTTATTGCGTAAAGTTTTTCTACCCACTATCGAAGTAATGACGTCTCTCAAAACAAAATTTTCAGTAACTGATCGAGGAAAATCGAATCGACACTTTCTGTAAATATTCGTTTCGGTTTTCTTCGTACGCATGCAATACGAGTTATGTTTATGATTTTGATCACTTATAACCGTTTCGTACAACATTGGCGAAACGCTTTCGTCTGGAATTTCGCACGTCACGTATTTTCGAATGAACGCAACAACTTCCTCATTTGACGATTTTCC
>NW_017299884.1:66927-67170 GCF_001594075.2 Trachymyrmex cornetzi | reverse complement strand
ATCTTCTCGTTGTCCATTGACACCCTCGGGATATAAATCGGGGAAACACATGACATCCAGATATTTATAACGATTATCCATTGGAACATCTTCAATTTTCAACATTTGATAGAGTTTCAATGCTGCAGATTCGTTACCGATTCTTTTTGCGTGCATTGGATATATTGTATACTGATCATTAATACCCGAATCTTTAGTAATTTGCGTGAGGAAAGCTTTACGTTTTAAAACGGTTTCATTATT
>NW_017299884.1:64305-66137 GCF_001594075.2 Trachymyrmex cornetzi | reverse complement strand
TTAGGATTTACATAGCATTCCGGAGGATGTCCTAATCTGCTACTTACATGTGAAACGGAACAATTTTGTAGTCGCGCCATGAACTTAACATTCATTATCTTCTTCAAAGTACTTCCTTCGAACTGTTCCAAGAACGAAACAAACTTCTCAATGGAAGTATCACTTATGTAGCATCTGTTCTCATCACAGTGCCACATTTTTGCTTTTTTACCATTGTTACCATTAACGGCAAAACATTAATCACTGCGTGAGGAGAGCATTGTCCCGTAAATTACGAATTATTATATTATAAAACGAAACGTTATAAAACGAAACGTTATTATATTTTTTTTGTAAAAAAGTTATTATATTTAGTACTTACGTTATTGTATTTATGTTTCAATATGTTATAATTACATCACGCATCATTTAGTTTTCACCATATTTGCAAAATTGAATACTCTAACTGTGCCAAATGGAGCGAAAGTATTGAACACTGTACAGCAGCGAATTTCTAAAATAATCAATAATTGGAACGAAGAAAATATGGTTCCGTTTTCACGAGAACGGATGATGGAAGGACCCATTCTTTATTTTTCTTAGTATATTCATATCTTAGTATACTCATATAATGACCCAGATTTTGACGGATCATGCTTTGAGGCCTATCCTTTTAAGATACAGTGTAACACGTCGATTTATGCGCACTATCATGTGACTGCGGATACGGCGATTTAGCAATCACCCATCTCACATTAATATCATTTCCTCGACGGCGAACACCTAGACACCAACTTCCTCGAAGGCGAACATGTAGACAACACCTAGACACCCACTTCCTCGACGGCGAACACCTAGACCCTCATTTCTTCGACGGCGAACACCTAGACATCAACTTCCTCGACGGCGAACATGTAGACAGCACCTAGATACCCACTTCTTCGACGGCGAACACCTAGACATCAACTTCCTCGACGGCGAACATGTAGACAGCACCTAGATACCCACTTCTTCGACGGCGAACACCTAGACATCAACTTCCTCGACGGCGAACATGTAGACAGCACCTAGATACCCACTTCTTCGACGGCGAACACCTAGACATCAACTTCCTCGACGGCGAACATGTAGACAGCACCTAGATACCCACTTCTTCGACGGCGAACACCTAGACATCAACTTCCTCGACGGCGAACATGTAGACAGCACCTAGATACCCACTTCTTCGACGGCGAACACCTAGACATCAACTTCCTCGACGGCGAACATGTAGACAGCACCTAGATACCCACTTCTTCGACGGCGAACACCTAGACATCAACTTCCTCGACGGCGAACATGTAGACAGCACCTAGATACCCACTTCTTCGACGGCGAACACCTAGACATCAACTTCCTCGACGGCGAACATGTAGACAGCACCTAGATACCCACTTCTTCGACGGCGAACACCTAGACGCCCACTTTCTCAACGGTAAACACTTAGAGACCCATTTCCTTGACGGCGAATACTTAGACACCTATTTCCTCGACGGCGAACACCTAGACACTCGTTTCCTCGACGGCGATCACCTAGACTCCAACTTCCTCGACGGCGGACACCTCGACACCCACTTCCTCGACGGCAAACATCTAGACGTTTAATTTCTCGACGACTATTACCTAGATGCTTAATAGACACCTTCTTCGTCGACGCGGTAAATATCTAGACCTAAATGACCATCGGACACTTTCAGCAGGCGAGAGTGTGAAAACCTATTAAAATTAAAATGGACAATTCACCTCCGACGACCCTGACCCTCCCACATATTAACATTGTCAAGATTACGACCCTGACTGACCATCGGTCACTT
>NW_017299884.1:55281-59979 GCF_001594075.2 Trachymyrmex cornetzi | reverse complement strand
AAGATCGTATAAAAGAACGAAGCGATCGATACTGCGCTCAATAATCCTGCAATTTCGGAGATCCATCGATCGAAGCAGAAGAGGAATCTTTGCGTTATTAAAAGAACATCGTTAAGACGATATGGCGTACACGAACCAAGAATATTACGACATGCTGATGGCACTTGGCGAGTGCCATGGACAGTATCACGCGGCTGCAAGACGATATGCGGAATTGTATCCCAATCGAGCAAGACATCCGTCAGCTCGCGTCATACTTCGAGCAGCACAGAGACTCTACGAAACTGGCAGTGTCCTGGTAAACAAACACGAAGCTGGAAGAGATCGTGAAGCAAGAAATTTACGGAATACGGAGGCAGTTTTACGTGCTTTCGAACAGAATCCTGAATTGAGTATTCGGATCGTTGCTCGAGAACATAATTTGTCACGAGTAACTGTACATAGGATATTGCAAGAGGAAAAGTTGCACGCATTCCACTACACACGCGTACAACATTTGCAACCGGAAGATTACCGAGCAAGAAGAACATTCTGCGAATATTTTCTAAGAGAAACAGATCGAGATCCTACATTCCCGTCCCGTGTGATATTCAGCGATGAATCGCTATTCACACGAGAAGGTATTTTCAATTCGCACAACATGCATTTGTGGAGCGACGAAAATCCCACAGCCACGCGACCGAGGAGCTTTCAAATTCGTTGGAAGAGAAATCTGTGGGCTGGAATCATGGGAACTGAAATCCTAGGACCGGTGGTTCTTCCGGACATCTTAAATGGCGAAAGATACGTGGAACTTTTAAGAGAAAATCTTCCAGATTTTTTAGAAGAAGTACCGTTATTGGACAGAAACAAAATAGTTTTTCAACAAGACGGTGCTGGACCACACAACGCTAGAATTGTAACAAATTACTTGAATGAGCAGTTCCCAAGACGATGGATGGGACGGTATGGCCCAATACGCTGGCCCGCAAGATCCCCGGATCTGAATCCTCTAGACTTTTTTTTATGGGGATATTGTAAGGAACAAATTTACAAAACGCTTCCTGAGAATATCGACGATTTAGATGCGAGATTACAACATGCTATTTGGGCCATCGAAGAAAATATTATGGAAAACGTCCAAGCAAACTTATTAAAACGAATGAGAGCTTGCGTTAGGATGGATGGTGCTCACTTTGAGCACCTGCTGTAAAATGAAAAATCCGCTCTTTTCAGAGCGATAAGAAATAACCCGCTCTTTTCAGAGCGACCAATACATTTTTACGTAGAATATTTTACATTCGCAAAAGTGTGAGAGAAAGCAAGAGATTAAACTTTCATTGATTAATGTTCTCTCATAGTATGAAAAAAAAATTGGTATTTTATAACATATTTTTATGTTTCACTTGTAAGAATGTATTGTAAAATACCATTCTTTTTCCATTAAAGAATTATGTTTTTACAATTTTTTTAAATTGTCGCATTCTCAATGCGGAGACTTCAGTCAATTACAGGACATGATAGCGTTTCACACCAGTTCACGTCAGTTGGATTTTGCAGTGATCATCGGAAGCGTTCGATGCAAGCATCATTTCATCCTTGTTGTTTATAAAATATACAAGTATAAATAATGCATCATTCCAGACCTCTGTTGTATATCAAATACAAATAAGCGGTCTCTTCTTTATTCCTGCACTGTCTGAACTGTCATACGTTTGCTTCACTTCAATTTATTGCACCGTGTGCACCAATGCGGGCAGTGCAGGAATAAATACCAGACGTAGGATAATCCTATCTCTTTTCTATCAACATTCCGTTCCGCTGTTTCTTTCTCCATGGGGACGCAGCCTTAAGGAGGATAAATGGTACCTTATCTACAGCGCCGTGTGCGCATTCACGAACGCACCCAGTACCAACCTAATCCGTTGACTTGTTGACATCGAGTAACCTTCGTGTCGAGTAACGTGTGTTGTGTATGTAATATTACACGCTCAAGTAATTTCAACTCGTCAAATAATTAATCGGTAGTATTGTATTGTGATTAAGAAGGATAATAAATTCGTCTTTTTTCGTTCAAGTGCCTGTGTAAATCCGTAACCGTATTGATTTGCGATGGAATTTGATCGTGATTGTCGTGTGCAATTCGTATTTCCTTCTTTGAAGTACTTCTCAGTTGCCGAATAATTAATCGGCAGTGATTAATAGCAGTGAGCCAATAAATTCATTTATAAAAATCGGCGGATTTATGCTTGAACGTATTGTGTTACGTAATACAATTTACAAAAGAAAGAAAACTTTTGCATACAAATACTGTGTGCAATGCGTTTCCTTCTTTCAAGCAATAATTTACAGTCACTAAATAATTAATCGGAAGTGATTCATCGATTTGTATGTAAAAGATTCGTATGTAAAAATCAATCAAGTGCGTGGATAAATCCGTGAAAGTATTGATAAGCGATACAATTTATAAAAGGAGGAAAACCTTTGATTATTGATTACTGTAATGTGTTTTCTTCTTGGATTATTTCTCAATCGCTAATTAATTAATCGGTAGTGATTAATAATAACAAACTGATAAATTCGTTAGTAAATCGCGTGTGTGAAATATGTGTGAGTGAATTTGCGTAATGATAATACGTGACACGATTAATGTGATAGACAAAAATGTATTATTGTCGGTGTTGGATTTGTGAGAATCTTGCCGGAATTTACATCATAATATTATTCTGCCTGTTTCCAACTCAATTACGGTATGAAGGCATAGTACAAGGTGTGTTTTTGTGTGTGTGTGTGTGTGTGTCTTCTTCTTCTTGTGTGAATGGCCCCGACTCTATACATCGTCGATACGGCCAGAATCGAAAATGCCGCTAATGCGGTGAGTAACAAAAGTCTAAAAGAGTAATAGATGAAATAATGTTGTAATGCAAATCACAGTCGAAGCCGGAAACGTTCTTCAAAAAATGTGGGCAAGATGATGCAATACCCGAAGCAGGCAAGACACACGTCCGTCCTGCTCACAATAGTCAGGGCGACTTTGTGTGTGTGTGTGTGTGTGTGTGTGTGTGTGAGACGGATGCGCGCGTATATCGTGACACGCGTTTCATACGTAGCAAGCAGCTGATCGCAATCGGGCGCCCGCGATCAGCTGCCTGCGGACGATGAGTTGCGCTTGCCTACCTTCCGTACGCGACCTGTAATTCGCTATTTTTCCTTATAATTAAAAAACTAAGCTTCGAATCAAATTTTGACAAAGGAAAAAATGTTTTAGAATCACGCCAGGAATACACTGTTTTAAGGACTGACGTTTTTTCTGGGACACCCTGTATAAATACACAATCCCTCTCTTTCTCTCCTTCGATGACGCGACGCGTGACGCGCTCAGTGGAAACTCAGCCTTAGGTTTGTTCGCGTCGCATGCTTCAACATGCTCCTGCCATAGTTCCTACTCACTCTAATAAACACATTGAAGTGAGTAGGAGCTATGATAGGAGCATATAGGAGCACGTTGGAGCATGCGACGCGAACAAACCTCTAGTTGCCGATCGCGCACGCGACGTTGTGGCTCAGGAGTGTGTCCCTATACCAGAGATATACTGGGAGCGCACCTTCCTCCAATTCATTATTCAAATACGTCTTTTATTAAATAATTTATTTCTATTAACATTTAATGTATTAGAAATAGTAACAATGTAATGTATTAGAAAACTACGTTAAGATATAAGTAAATATTATTAAGAAATAATGAATAAATTAACAATAGAAAATTTTATTTTATATGTATAATAGAAATAAATTTTTTAATAAAAAACAAATTTCAATAATTTGGCGGAAGGTGCGCTCCCAGTATTTTTCTGGTAGAAATGTGCACATTTTTACGAACACTGCATTACAATCTTGTTGTTTGCCTAACAAGGATGAAATGATTCACTGTGTTACACAGTGTTTGATAGTTTCCTTGCTGGAAAATGCTAAACATAATCTTTCCACCAGGATCAGAACTGATAGCACTACTCATGCTCACGACACTATAACTTCTCACCATTGCAGAGACGCACTGTAGCCCACGTAATCACATATTTCGGAGCGCTGAGTGAGCGCGAGAAATGGAGAAAGCTTTATATCTTTTCCACAAACTCACGAATATTCTTTCCACAATAGCTTATTACCGTACAATTGTATAAGCTATATGTATACCGCATTCATAAATCTGAAACGCAAGTAATTGCCACGGCAAAGCGAATAAAGTGGCTATTACACCGAAAAGCTCACGTATGAATAATACTTATAATTATTTTTTCGTATTTTTTTTAAATATGTAATCAACTACATTATTAGGAAATGTATTAGACCAAATAAAATATTAATATTATTGTAAACATTGTAGTATACTGTGTAATTGTTTATTTTAAAGGATCCGAAAAAATCAAATTTTTTCACTTTTCCGTGGATTCCATCGATATTTTTCCCAAGAGTTGAAAAATTCATTGGAAAAATTCGCGCGTGTTCGTAAAATCGGCCATATGTTTCTCATAAAGAAAATAATTGCCTATATAGTACAGTCGACAGCAAGGACATTTGGATAAGTTAACAGAAATTTCGTAATTGTATAAGAAAACAATATTATAACATAAATTAAATTTTTTAATATTTTAAAAAATAATACAAGATGAATGTAGTACTACAAAAGAAACTTTAAGATTGCAAAGGGGCCTATTCTGT
>NW_017299884.1:54860-55105 GCF_001594075.2 Trachymyrmex cornetzi | reverse complement strand
AATCAATATTGAATAAAAACATTTTTTTATATATCCTGTTACATATATTTCTTTAATGAATTACTACTTCATTATTTATTATCGATCGTAAAACGTTTTAATTTTATAATTTTTATTCGTATGTCTCTTTATTTCTTCTATAAGGAAAACGAAATTCTGTCAAGTGACAAACAATATATACAAACTTACCTTTTTAAAAAAAAGGTAAAAAAAGCGCTAAGTGTTGGTGAAACTGGCCCAAATGG
>NW_017299884.1:47862-53686 GCF_001594075.2 Trachymyrmex cornetzi | reverse complement strand
TTTACATTCATGCTTTACTACTATATTACCATGTTATTATTATATACCGAGATCTAGCAGCGCCAAGTGTTTTTACATGAAAAATTTTTCTATTTAAGGGTCTAGTCTGGTGTTCGGGCTTCAAAAAGTCGCTTTTTTGTTTCTTACATTTTTCGAAAGTACAAACTCTTGAGAAAGTTTCAGATCGAAAACGTGAGCGCCCGAAGACCGCCCGCTATGAACGGCGCGCGACGCGGCAGCTGCACCGCGGCAGTCTTACCCGTCCATTCTTATCTCGACAGGCTCATACCTGTCAAAATGGGGAAAAGTCAACATCCGAAGCTGCAAAATTGGCCAGATCGTCACGAAGATCAGAAAAAGTCGCCGAAAACGAAGTCTTTGAGAAAACCGAAGGATTGTTGTACGCACCAGGCATAGCGGATTAATGTGAGTATAATTTTTTTATAAGAAAGATGTAGCTGTGTGAAGTTGGCCCCCCCACTAATAAAAATCTAAAAATGACCATTACCATTCGTTTGGTGGTCGTTTGGTGGTGTTTGGTAGTCCATTCCGGACGTTTGGTAGTCAAAGTTATAACGAATAATATCAAAAAGAGACGAACGCGTGTGAAGTTGGCCCCCCCCACTTGTAAAACTCGGCTTTGCAGACTGCACATACAATAATCTCTGTAAGCATTCGTTTGGTGGTCGCTTACTAACGTTTGGTAGTCCATTCCCGATGATTGGTAGTCGATATTATAACCGAAAATATAAAAAAACAATATATGCGAGTAAAATTAGCCGCTTTACTTGGCTTTCCCGATTGTAAATATAATAATAACTGTAAGCATTCGTTTGGTGGTCGCTTACAGATGTTTGGTAGTCCATTCCCGATGATTGGTAGTCGAAATTATAACCGAAAATATTTAAAAAACGATAAACAGGCGTGAACTTAGCCCCCCACTTGTAAAACTCGGCTTTGCAGACTGCACATACAATAATCTCTGTAAGCATTCGTTTGGTGGTCGCTTACAGATGTTTGGTAGTCCATTCCCGATGATTGGTAGTCGAAATTATAACCGAAAATATTTAAAAAACGATAAACAGGCGTGAACTTAGCCCCCCACTTGTAAAACTCGGCTTTGCAGACTGCACATACAATAATCTCTGTAAGCATTCGTTTGATGGTCACTTACTGACCTAGTTGTTCATTCCCGATGATTGAAATTATAACTGAAAATATCAAAAAATCATGTATACTCGTGAACATGTACATTTCTATAACTCGACTTTCCCGAAAGCATATATAGGCCGTTTTCCAAAATTTATTTTTAGTTCTGAAAATCTATAGTACACGCAACGTAAACTATAGATTTTTAGTACTTTCAGTGACTATCGGAACGCAGCTACATATGTACATCTCTGGCCACGTGACTCACGTAATCAACGTGCCATGTGACCCAACCCACGTGACTTCCCACTGTTATTGCTCACTTGCATATGTAACTGCCCTAATACTTTTTCTAAGGGAACTCTATAATTCGTACGTAATTCATTTATTAATAAGGTAAGCAAACAATGTTGTAATCATATTATAGTGTTTGATATTTGATATACATGTTACATTATTGTATATTAGATAATTTTACTCAAAGACATAGAAAATGAACTGCGCGATCCCTGTGTCAAAATGGTCGATAGGGACGAGAAAGAGGGACCGTGGCAGCCCAGCTAACACAAAGTTACATGTAACGTACTCGTTAGTTGTAATTTCCCACTCAACAATATAACTGTAATATAACACATTATTACAGTTATATTGTTGAGTGGGAAATTACAACTAACGAGTACGTTACATGTAACTTTGTGTTAGCTGGGAGACGGCCATTTTTATCTCTTTCCATTCAACGGTGTAATGGGAGAGGGAATGAGAGGGAGATTGGCCGTCTCCCACGATCCCTCTCTCTGATTATTGTCGACCACATTTGATACACTACTTAGATACGGATCGCGCAGTCCATTCTCTAATACAGATTTGTCTTTAATACAGATAGTGTGATTAATAATTTTCTGTTCAAGTTTTTTAAGGTTAATTGCTTATATATAGGATGATTCATACTAGTCGAAGGAGCCAGCATGTCCATATTCTTCATGAAAAACTGACAATGAGTCGAAAAGTCCTGTACCATTTTGCAGTGGTCGCAACAGTTAATGAGATATTAATAATATTAATTACTAAAAATTGCTGAATATTGGTTTTCAATCATTTTTGCTCAACTACCATCAACTTTAAAAAACTGCATGAGACAAAAATTATTTATTTTCTTCTCATGGAGTTCTAAGAATTTTTTCAGATTTTTTGGGAATTTTTTCAAACTTTTTTTTGCGAAAATTGAAAAATGTAGAGGACTTTTCGACTCAGTTTTTCATGAGGAATACGTACGTGCCGGCGAACCCTTCGGCTAGTCTGAATCACTCTATTGTTTAATCTTATTAATAATATTAATAATTTATTATTAATGATATTTTATAAATCCAGCCTTTAATCCTTTTAGATGCCACGTGTTTCTGTATCAGTAAACGAAGCTGTAGCAGCTCTTGAAATGTTCAGTGATGTTTTTTTAAAAGATAGGAATTTACCACCATATACTTCAAAGATATGGCAGGATATTAGTGACGCTTTGAATAATAAATGGAATGCACATAGTGTATATATAAATGTACGTGAAAATAGACGAGGAATTTTAACTCAAATGAAATTAAACTTAAATATTGAAGAAGATAAACTTGAAAAATCCAAAAATGATACAACGTCCTCGTTAGATACTACTGAACAATCAAATACTACATTGGATATTTCTAAAGAGAATCATAATTTAAGTACATTTAATCTTTATATAACATATGAACTCTGGACTGAAATAAAAGCTGGATATATAGAATATAAGGACAAAAGATATGGTTATCTTAAGCCTGGTGCTTGGAGTGACATTATTAGCGATGAATTCTGGCGTCAATTTAGATTACCATGTGCATATGTATTTAAAAGAGCAAAAATTTTTTTTTCTGATAATCGTTCTTATTTTATTATAATTAATGGGAAATGCAAAAGTAAATCCTGTGGATCTCCTTTTACTGCTTATGTAGATACAGAACCTAAGAGAGGAGAAGACTTGATTATGCGGTGTATTACAAAAGATACATCGACAATTTCACATGAAAAAATAAAACGACAACTTCGTTTTCAAAAACGGCAAATGATTGGAAAAGATTTATTAGTTGAAGGGGTCTCAAATTAGCGAAGAAGGACAGCTACGCAAGAAATGAAAATTGGTGATATTGAACCTCCTCTTTTATATGAATCATCTGTCCTTCGTAAAGTGAAACAGGAATATCATGACAAAACTTTAGATGTTGGTCCAAAAGACGGCAAAGATCCAATTTATACCATAAGAAAAATGAAACACACATCTCCATACTGCAGTAGCATACATGAAATTACTTTAGATAAAGTTTGTGTGCATTACAGAACTCCAACGCAAATGCATGTATACAAAGAATATTGTCGGAAAAAACCATATAGAAGAATTGCTATGGATGCAACAGGAAGTTTTGTTTCAAAAATTTTAATTGCAAATGGTTTAAAGAGTGGCCACATTTTTTTATATGTCATTGTTGTAAACATTGATGGAATAACAATACCAGTTCATGAAATGATATCTGAGAAACATGACACCAATTCCATTGAATATTGGATTAAAGAATGGTTACGTGCGGGTGCAACTAAACCAGAAGAAGCAATTTCTGATTATTCGAGAGCTTTTTTAGGCGCAATGACATCTGCTTTTAATCGAATGACTATTAAAGAATATGTATCATCGTGCTATTCTGCGATTAATAATTGCAATACCAAAATTATTCGACCAGCTGATACATATATAAGAGTTGATGTCGCACACTTAATAAAACTTGTTTGCCGTTGGAAATGTTTCGACAAAAAAACATTTCGAAATAAAAACATTTTTTGTAAGATGTGTTGCACTTATGATAAGTTGTCAATCATTCCAAAAATTCGAATCAATTTTATTGTTCACATTAACCGTCAGTATTCTACAGTATGAAGGATATTATAGTACGGGATTGCCTTCACCAGCAAAGGAAGCTAAAAAAAAATTAGAACTTTATTATAATAGAATAGAATTATATTGCAACCGAAATTCATCATACTAGTCTTGATATTGATAATATAGAAGTTACTGACGAAATAGAAGAAAACGATATTATAATGAATGCAAATAATCATGAGGATGATAACTATAGTGACGAAATTCATATTTGGATTGAGAAGTTAAAAATACAAGCGGAAATAGATAGTGATATAAAAGCTTCTCGTTTAAATGCTTTTTATTTACCTGAATTCTATAAACAACTAACAAGATTATGTTTAGAATTTCCATTATGGTCTGGAGTTTTAGCTCCCATATTTAATTCGAAGTATGTACGTGCAACATCAGCACATTGTGAAGAATATTTTAAAGACTTACGAGAATACACTTTCAAAAATGTACAAACTTCTTTGCGTGCAGACAAATTTATTAAGATGCATTTACGATCTATTGATGGAACTATGAAAATAGCATCTGCTGCTATTGTAACTTCTAATATGAACAATAATGTTTTAAATATTAATGACAATAACCTAAAGACTACTCATATAAATAATAATATTGATAAGGAAATTGATAACAATGAAGATATGAATCAATATGAAAATTGGATGAATAAAGGTGAAATTGAAACATATTCATTACAACAAAATGAAGAAATCAATGAAAATATCAAATTATCAGAACGTACAAAATCTCCTAACAGACTTACTAACAAAAAATCCAAATATAAATAGTAATAAGGCTCTACGATAGTAAATAAATTCAAGTAAAGAAAGGGCAAAGAGCCAAAGTATAGAAAATTAACAACACATATATATATTAAAAATAATACAAAATACATACAAATTTAGCAGACAAAATTAACAAACGTTTCGAACCCGATCGGGTCATTTTCAATGATAACATAAATTAATATAATGTACAGAATAAAGTTTTTCTTTGTAATATCGCCACTTGAAGAAATCTGGGTAGTATCATTGTAAGTCTGATTCCTCGGAAATAAATGTGTATAAAAGAAACCGCGAATACTAAAGTCAATAACAATAAATTACTTGATCAAAATTAAAATTCATAAAGACAAATAACAATTCATATATGTAAAATTACTTAAAACTGTAATTATAAAGAATTGTAACACTTAAGAGAGTGCTACAAAAAATTCAATGAAATTATCTAATAATTAATAGAAAAATTAAAAATATATTACTCACAAGATTAAAAAACACAAATTCCACTGTCATCAATATATCTTCGTTGAAATAGTCAAAAGTTAAAAATTCAAACATTACAGCTTCGGACAAAAAATGAAAGTCCAGTATTATATACTGAGGTACGCAATACAATAATAAAATCTGTATAAAAATCTTCATAGTAATAAATAGACGGTTATTTTAGACCAATTTGAGAAGATGTTGAAATGTATCCAAGTTCAATAATACAAAACAAAACCAATTCTATAATTCGTAAAAATTACATGATAAACATATTAAATATATTAAATGACTGTATATGTAATAAATTGTCCGATTATTCAGACCGTAACATTACCTGTGAGTAATTACAAACTGTAGATTCATTATTTTAAGTAACATCTTCAATTAAATTAAACTTTTAAAATTATATTTGAGCGAGTTAACAATGCCAGTATACAGGACGAATATAAGAATAATATAACGG
>NW_017299884.1:44010-45385 GCF_001594075.2 Trachymyrmex cornetzi | reverse complement strand
ACTGTTTTGTTCCCCTTGATCCAATCTATGTCCCCACTGTGTTTCAGTAACATTTTCTGAGACACCCTGTATATATGTGTTGTTAATTTTCTATATACTTTGGCTCTTTGCCCTTTCTTTACTTGAAAAAATCCAAATATTTCAAGCCATACCCGGAAATAAAATATATTAAAAACAGAAAGTTAAAAAAATCAATAAAAAATTTCTTCCTCCGAAATGGTTCTTTCTTACAACCACTGAAAATCAATAGAACTACATATGAATTCGAAATACTTGTCCTTTTGACTCGATTGCCCAAATTATTACATTTGTTGCTTTAGAAGATAAAAATTATTTTAATTAAATAAATAATTCGAATAACAATTTCCTAAAATTTTGTCAATTAATTTTAAATAACGGTGTAAATACCACTATTTATAAGGAGAGAATTATATTGTTATTAAATAATAATGAATTAAAGTTACCAACAACAGAAGCTGGCAATGTGCATATAATAGACGTATATAATAATATTGCTGTGATGTGGACAAATCTTACTAAAGATCAACCATGCGTCAATAAAATATCTGAATGTTCCTCACATGAATGTCAAAAAGAGATACATAATATATCAGTACTTGGTGTTAATCATCAAATAATTCATAAAAAAGGATTCATGTGCTTGGAAGAAGCACTTGATCACAATTTCCAAATAAGGAATGTTAAATGTCAACACTCTGGATGTCCTGGACACCGTATTGAATACGTTAAATTTAATTTACATCTATATATTGAACTTGACATTCGGGCATGTTTGGATGATAAGACAGGCATTAGTTGTCAATTAAAAGATTTTCCTATAACAATAAATATTTTAAAACAGGAACATAGGTATGATATATATTTGCAACTTTATTCAAAAATATGTTTCTAACAAATAAAACTTACATAAAAATTTGTATATAAATAAGAAATAGAGTACATTTAATTTTTTGCATGCACAAAAATAATTTTATTATAACTACTTGAATTGAAATCTTCTATGACAATAAAATACAAGGGTAATAAAAAAAAGGGGATAAAAAATATAGAAATATACATAATGAATTGTAATTTATGAGTAAAATAATTTTACTCTCGCAAACATAATAAAATATCTATTAAAATATTGTGAAGGGATTATGGTAGCGTGTTCGTTTTTTAATAATTTATTTAACTTTCTATAAATTCGTTGGTCCTGAAAAGGACCGTTTTTATGTTTACAATTTATGTGGCCCTGAAAAGGGCCGTTTATGTCAAAAACTATATAATTCGTTCTCTATAAGAGATTGTCGGTCTTGTCTGAGTATATTTCTTAGGTCCCCAGAGTCTTCTGCGTGAAAGATCAAGTGAGTAG
>NW_017299884.1:40788-41600 GCF_001594075.2 Trachymyrmex cornetzi | reverse complement strand
CGCGTTCGTCTCTTTTTGATATTATTCGTTATATCTTTGACTACCAAACGTCCGGAATGGACTACCAAACACCACCAAACGACCACCAAACGAATGGTAATGGTCATTCTTAGATTTTTATTAGTGGGGTGGGGGGGCCAACTTCACACAGCTGAAAGATGTAATCAAAACTTCTCACGCGATTTCTCAAAACAACGTTTTTGTAAGCGGCGCAGGTGATTTAAAAAAATCTATCCAACCGATTGCTTCAAATTTTTAATATGTTATTCCACACAACAATGGCTATCGCCGGTAGTAAAATTACTTATTTTTAATAATAAATTTCTATTTTTTTAACCGATTTTCTATAGAAAATCGATTTTTACACTTTTTTTTTATAAGTACGCCATTTTGTTATTTATTAATAAAAATGTAATTTTACTACGGGCGATAGCCAATAGCCTACAGAACAATAATCAATTTGATTTTTTTGTTTCAGATAAGCACAACTGGAGATTTTACCTGCGCCAGCGACCTGCATCAATTTAAAGCCGCCAAATTTAATTATTAATAAAAAATACTAATTACAAAAAAATCAGAAAAAAAAATTATTTTAGTATCTTAATATTAGAATAAATACGTGTGCGAAAAGCGGACTTGATTGCATTTTATTTTGTTGTAAAAAAAAATCATAAAATAAGCTTCCGAAATGAGCCCGAACATCAGACTAGACCCTTAAATTAAATTTTTTCATTTTATACGGTTAATTCTTTAATTTTTGTGGTAACATTTAAATTGAGCAAGGTAACGCAAGTTTGTGATGTTTTGTATAA
>NW_017299884.1:38229-40103 GCF_001594075.2 Trachymyrmex cornetzi | reverse complement strand
AGAATCTTTTATACACATGATACATATCATTAGAGTTAAGTAAATAATAAAAAATTATAAATTACAAGTATAAATTACAGACGTTTCGACATCATTATTATGTTTGCTTCAAATGTATTAACCATATTCTAGATATAGTAAGAAACTTTACTTTATTTCATTGGGACGCTTACTACATCTAGAATTAATACCTTATAAATCATAAAAGGTCGTCGATGCACCACAGCACAATCATCACCAATGTCACTGCGATCGATTTATTTCGGATTAATAAAAAAATTCTCTAATTAATCTTTCTCCTTCCTTTTCGTTGCCTGTAAATTTAAGACGATGTTCACCATGATGAGAAATTATAACAGAAATCAATTCAGGAAGAATTACCAATATGAGCCAACACAAAATGTTTTTTGCGAAATAATAACTGTCATATATTATATATCACAAGTATAAATTACAGACGTTTCGACATCATCGTTGTGTTTGCTTCAAATGTATAAACCATTTTCTAGATATAGTAAGCAAGTTTACTTTATTCCATTGGAACGCTTCCTACATCTAGAATTTAAAGACGACACAATAATAATGTCGAAACGTCTGTAATTTATACTCTAGATTTATAATATATGACAGATATTTCACAAAGGAACATCTTGTGTTGGCTCACATTGACAATTTTTCCTTAACTTATTTGTTAAATATTGAAGAAAAAAGCCTTCGATTTATTAATAACTTATAAATCATAAAATGTCGTCGATGCACCACAGCACAATCATCACCAATGTCACTGCGACCGACTTGTTTCGGATTAATTAGAAATTCTTTATTCTCTAACTAACCACCTTCTTTCTCCTTCCTTTTCTTTGCCTGTAAATTTAAGACAACAATGGTCACCATGATAACAGAAATCAATTATTAAGAGAGAATTACCAATGTGAGCCAACACAAAATGTTTTTTGCAAAATGTCATATATTATAAATCATAAGTATATATATATATATAACAGACGTTTAAACATCATTATTGTGTTTGCTTCAAATGTATAAACCATATTCTAGATATAGTAAGCAACTTTACTTTATTTCATTGGGACGCTTACTATATCTAGAATATGTTATTACTACATTTAATAATGATGTCGAACCGTCTGTAATTTAAGCTCATGATTTATAAAGAAAATTACTTACGTGTCCTCTACTATCTATGCCATCGATGTGACAGTTTTCCTAACCTAATCATCAGCCACAGAAAACGGACACATGTATGATATGACCATGCACATTGCCAGCGCCATATTTACCTCTAGCGCCGAAAAATCAAAAAGGACATATCCCCCACCCCATAGCCTTGTCGACGACGACGACGATGACGTTTCTTAAATGAAAAGTTTCAATTTCGGATTTTGCATCATTTTACATCGTAATATCTCCGCTCGTCGAGCACGTAGAGAAAAAACAAAAACACTTTCATTATATATTTCGAGCGGATGCCATCGATTGAGCACACTTAGAACTCAATCGGGACGCTTTACCGCTGCGCCACTACGACTGTACAGAATCATTACTTGGATTGTAGCCTTACGGTACATTTACGCGATCCATACGAAATCATTAAACGACGAATCGATGCGTACATTTAAATATTTCGGAAAAACGTTCCTGTTTCTCATAAGTAACATTTCGTACAGGGTATCTCAAAGAATTTGGAGCAATACTCATGTTCAGATAAAATTAGATGTTGAGGCGGAAAATCGTTCACCATATTTTTCAATTTTTCTATTATTATCAATTTTCTAAAGAGAACCGAATAAGCAAAATGTTCGCCCGGCCTACTGTCAAATGCGCGTTCTTGAGTTTTAATATCCCGGAGCTCGAGG
>NW_017299884.1:37063-37634 GCF_001594075.2 Trachymyrmex cornetzi | reverse complement strand
TATATTTTGTTCGATGTTTAGTACATTTCTTATAGGAATAATACAATAAATAATAAAAAAAGATTCTCGATCTTCCACAAATTGTAAGTCAACCCTTCGAAGGTGCGAACATGATACATTTACGACGAATATATCGTCTATAATGTGTACTGATAATATTATTTTGCATATACATGAATCATCAAATTGCAATGTGTAATAATTACGTAAAATTATTTAAATGTAGTTGTAGGTATACGGCCGTCGCCTTTTACAACGGACTTGTGTCGCGCGGCAATCATTATTGATAATATGCCTTCGGAAAAATATAATAAACTAGATATAATAAGAAATGATCACTTTATTTGTTCTTGCGTAACTATGAATGTAGAATCTTGAAAATGTATGGCGTAAATTTTCGAACTCAATATAAAATTTCGGTCGGATATATTGTTGGACAGTAATGATATCCGGTTATCCGGCTATATAATATAAAAGCGTCGGATACGGGATACTTGCCGTACACGTGGCACATTCGTTGCAACGATTTCATCAATTTTTACGTATTCTGAAACGTGCATTACAGATTTAA
>NW_017299884.1:32684-36259 GCF_001594075.2 Trachymyrmex cornetzi | reverse complement strand
CCCCCCCCCCCCCCCCCCCCCGCCCACCTCGAGCGCCGGGATATTAAAACTCAAGAACGCGCATTTGACAGTAGGCCGGGCGAATATTTTGTTTATTCGGTTCTCTTTAGAAAATTGATAATACTAGAAAAATTGAAAAATATGGTGCACGATTTTCCGTCTCAACATCTAATTTTATCTGAACATGAGTATTGCTCCAAATTCTTTGAGATACCCTGTACGAAATGTTACTTATGAGAAACAGAAACGTTTTTCCGAAATATTTAAATGTACGCATCGATTCGTCGTTCAATGATTTTGTATGGATCGCGTAAATGTACCGTAAGGCTACAATCAAAATAATGATTCCGTACAGTCGCAGTAGCGCAGTGATAAAGCGTTTAGGCTATCACGCTGGAGATCAGGGTCCGATCCCAAGCCGCTTCCTCAGATTTTTTTCCGCTTCTCGAGGAGAATGACTCGCCGCTTGCACCAGTATGTGCGTAACTCGCTACGTCCGCGCCAGAGCATACATCCGTGGCATCCGCGCCAGTATAGAATATGCATCCGCGCCAGGTCGTGTATACAATCAAACGACAGCAACGTAAGAATAAAAAACGCAAAGCGCCACTGCGACATTATTTTTTGCTTAAAAACGCGGTCAAATTTTTTTTAAACATAAAGTCGTATAGTCGAGTCGTCTTCCATTAATATTTTTTCTTCTTACTTTATTTTATTACTATCGATTCCTAAAAACCGAAAATTTTTTTGACCAAACAAATTTGTTATACAAACAAAATCACTATATATATACTAGATATGTAAATATGAAACCGGAATTTTTTAATAGAAAATACACGTTTATTGTATGAAAATGATAAAAAATATTTTATTCTAAGTATTGCCTATCGCTAGCTATACCTTTTTCCCACCTGTCTGACAATTTGTGGATGCCACGCCAAAAAAATTGTTGCTCTTTTGAGCCAAACCAGTCATCTAGCCATTTTCGTACATCTTCGTAAGAAGTGAAGCGCTGCTGAGCAAGTGCGTGTCCCCTCGATGCAAATAAGTAGTAATCGGACGGAGCCAAGTCTGGTGAGTAAGCCGCATGCGAAAGTATTTCCCAACTAAACGCCTCAATCGTTTCCTTGACCAGGTTTGCTGTGTGTGTTGGTGCGTTATCATGAAGCAAAATCACTTTGTGTTGCCTTTTTTGATATTCCGGTCGTTTTTCACGCAAAGCTTGATTCAAATTGATCATTTGTTGTCGGTAGCGTTCAGTATTAACGGTTTTGCCAGATTTTAGCAGTTCATAATAGATCACACTTTTCTGATCCCACCAAACACATTGTCTTCCGTCCACAGCGATTTGACCTTGCAGTCGATGTCGATTGTTCGCCTGGAGTTACCCATGATCTTTTACGCTAGGGATTCTCAAAATATATCCACTTTTCATCGCCAGTCACAATTCGATGGAGAAATGACTTTCTTTTGTACCTGGCGAACAGCATTTCGCTCAAGTGGTTTTTCGGTTTTCCTGCTGTCTTTCATTCAGTTCATGTGGAACTCATTTTCTCATCTTCTGGATCTTTCCCATGGATTTAAAACGTATGGAGACGGCTTCACGTATCACATTCAATTGTTCCGCGAGTTGTTGTTGAGTTTGAGCGTCATCCTCATCCAACAATGCTTGCAATTCGCTGTCTTCAAACTTTTTCGGTGGTTTTCCACGTTCTTCGTTTCTCATGTTAAAATCGCCACTTTTGAATTTTTTAAACCATTCAAATCACTGTAATTTACCAAGAGCATGCTCACCGTAAGCTTCGACAAGCATTCGATGCGATTCTGAAGCAGTTTTCTTCAAATGGTAACAGAAAATCAATGCTGTCCGCAAATCGTAATTTCCAGGCACAAAGTTCGACATGTTCAACGCTATTACAAACTATATTGTTGTGAGTTGAAAATCTTTGTCAGATGTCAGAACAAGGAAATGGCGTCAATGACGCGGTTTGACGGCAACTACATTGATAGCTATGGCCATCTATTGGTAAATTCCGGTTTCATATTTACATACCTGGTAGATTTTTAAAGATACTTCTTTGTACACGTATTTCAATGTATATGGTAAATGTTTAATTGTTTGTCACTTGACAGAATTTCATTGTCCTTATAGAAGAAATAAAGTGAATGAAAATTATAAAATGAAAACGTTTTAGGATTGCTAATAAATAATGAAGTAGTAATTCATTAAAGAAATATATGTAACAGGATATATAAAAAAAATTTTTTTTCAATGTTTTTTTTTAAATCAATTTCATTGAATTCAATTATCTTTTGAAAAAGATAGTCATTTATGAGTGGATTTAATTGCAATCCTAAAAGTTTCTTTTTTAGTATGTACTACATTCGTGTTTCGTTATTTATTAAAATATCAGATCTAAAAAACAGGATATAATGTCTCCATATTCTTATTGAAACTTAAAGAGTTGTTATTTTTTTTACTATTAATTTGTTGTCAGTGAAATAAATGTTTGCATCTGAAAGTACGAAGAAAATAATATTAATAAAAATTTCTTTCCGACAATAAGATTTTTTTATTTGATTTTTCAAAGTATCGATTCATTTGTAAGAAATAATAACAAATGATCAAATTTAATAGGACTCTTAATAACAAATTGATTTAAATGGTAAAAATATAGGACGGTATAAGAGTCAGTAATTAGATAAACAAACTTAATATATATTCATATTATACAAAATAATGTTCTTGCACAGTCAATGTTAAATCGCAATAATTACAAAACGCAAAATCATAAAATTGAACAATATAGTCTAATCTAAATAATAAATATCCGCTTAACGTTTCGACTCTTGTTTCGAGTCTTCTTCAGAAGTGAGAACAAATTGTATATGTATAAAAAATTGATCTTGTCGTGAAATTAATCCATCGAAGAATGAAATTTAACTCAATCGATTGTCAATCTCGTTGAAAAAACTGTAAGTATAATCAATAATATCGATTATTACCTCTAAGTTAAAAATAAGTTAGTTCATTCGCACCTTCACTGTTGGATTTCACAAACAAAAGGAAATTTCTCAAACAAGGCCAAGAAAGATGTACTGCCCGTTACAATTTTTCCAATTACTGTAACACGTCTGCCTGTCGTCACATCTACTTTTCGTCTAAACAACGAGAGCGAGTTTCAATAACATATTTTATTTATAATTGGTAAATATGCTCTGTGGAGACCTTCGGTGTCCGTCTGTAAGTTTAAACTGTTTGTTTGCTTCTTGATATTGACCATTTCAGAAATTAATCTTTTCCTATAGATTGGCTCTTCATCCAAAATTTCTACATCGTCCCAACGAAAATCGTGATTGTTCTGCAATCTATGTTCTGTTATAACAGAACGCGTTGTAGTGTTATATTTTATGTGATTTCGATGCTCCGAGATTCGTGTTCTTAATTGTCTTCCTGTTTGACCAACATAAGATGCGTCGCAATCGTTACAGGATATTTTATATACAACATTGTTTTTACAATTTTTGTTAAGTATATCTTTCTGAACTTTGATATACTTGCTCATTTTATTCGG
>NW_017299884.1:28980-29392 GCF_001594075.2 Trachymyrmex cornetzi | reverse complement strand
CATATTGGTATAAATCGAAATCGAATGTTCGTCAAGTATCGACGATCGAGAATCTCCGGTATTATTGTTGTTATGGTTGTTAATTTGTAAGTTGGAATGAGCAAAATCAAAGTTGCAATCTTTAGACTCGTGACACTGATAGCGAATAGGTGCTACATTTGCTACTATTATACCGTCCTATATTTTTACCATTTAATTCAATAAGAAATAATAATTTTGTAATAAGATTGATTCATTTTGGAACTTTGCCTTGACAGATCATTTATTCTGTAACAAAATGTTATTTGTATTAAAATTGCTATAAGCCGATAGTGTTTTCAATCTTTATTCGTTGTTCAATAAGAATTTTCCTATGCTATTGAAAAAATAATTACATTATCAAAATCAATTGCTGAAAATTATGTGATTTATT
>NW_017299884.1:21727-28835 GCF_001594075.2 Trachymyrmex cornetzi | reverse complement strand
ACATATGTATGTATAAGTATATAAATTAAATGCCTTCTAAGTTTTCACCTTATAAACGCTCAACGCTATACGAATATACAGAATAGTGTCTCGCAACATATACCCGCCCGCAAAACGTGGTGGGATTGGGAGGGAGTATGTTCCAATAGAATGATAGTGGAGTGAGATAGATCGGACCACCGCGTCGCGCCACGCCACGCGCCAAAACAATCGTAGTCGTGACGAAAGTGACAGGCAGCAACGTGTTCAGAGTGAAAATTTCACAACTTCCAATCGTTGCATACAATAGTACAGTCTTGTAGTTCTTATATCTATAAGTATCTGTATGACACAATGATCGAAAACGGGAGTATCACGTTTGAGCACGTTGCGGTCGAACGTAGCTGTTCACAGCTATCGGTGTCTGTAGTTGCTCCACATGACGAGGTCTGTGGGTCTGTGTCCAAATATACAGTGGACAACAAACGATTTCGACCCGTGAGGAAGTACAACAAGAAAAATGTGCCTTCATACGTACGCAGATACTCGAAGACGAAAGCATCCGTACGAAGGTGTGTATACTATAATATTATATTAAACTATTATTAGATTATAAAATGAGGTTGCAAACATCTCGTTCCATTTAGTAGCACAAGTCAATATAAATGTTATTCTGTCTTTCTTGACATTCAGAGAGTAAAAAAGATAGAACGATACTTGTGTCGATTTGTATCACCAAATGGAAAGCACATATAGACACAAAAGAATGTAATATTTGATCCGAAGATATAAAACCATGGTATTCTTATATATTCCGGGAGCCTTATATATTTCGTTGCATATTCTTATAGCTTACGTCAACGCCAAAACACTATAATAAATTAACAAAAGTACAGGATTCTCCGTATATATAAATACTAAGTATACAGTTTAAAGGGCGAATGAGAGTCAGAATATAAAAACGAATTTCTTAAAATATCGTAACCAATATATTAATACGTAAATCTTAAAAATTAATGTAATAACGAAATTAAGAAGATTACATAAATTAAATTATCCTTACGTGTGTGATTACATAGTCACAAAAAACGCATATGCTAACAAAACATGTTTCGGCTGCAGAATTGAACCTTCCTCAGTTATACATATTTCCATTCAACGCATTGAGTATCCAGTGATTAAAATGTTCAAAAATCCATATAGTTATGTACCAAGTTGAAGAAACATTGCTCACAAAACGGCTGCTCGGCCAAGACAGTCGAGTCTTGGCAGTTGTCATAATCACATACTAAGCTGTAAAAACTAAATAATTTTTAACGAATTGGTGATTCTAATGTGACAAGTATTGTAACGACGTTTCATATTATTCTCGTAATGACGGATCGACGAACATATTTAATGCGATTTAGACATCAGGAACCACATCGAATCTCCAATGTTTCCTCCATACGGCCGAGCAGCCGTTTTGTGAGCAATGTTTCTTCAACTTGGTACATAACTATGTGGATTTTTGAACATTTAAATCACTGGATACTCAATGCGTTGAATGGAAATTTGTATAACCGAGGAAGGTTGAATTCTGCAGCCGAAACATGTTTTGTTAGTATATGCATTTTTTGTAACTATGTAATCACACACGTAAGGATAATTTAATTTATGTAATCTTCTTAATTTTGTTATTACATTAATTTTTAAGATATACGTATTAATATATTGGTTATGATATTTTAAGAAATTCGTTTTTATATTCTGACTCTCATTCGCCCTTTAAACTTTATACTTAGTACACTATAATAAAGTCATGTTCGAATCAGTACTTTTCGAGTTATAAAGCTTGAAAGTTACAGTATCGCCGGCATTAGCATTACCCAAGAGGACCAAACGATGGCTAAAACCTCTTGAATGTAGTTGAGGATCGTGATCTCATTTGTAAAACCAAGACTGTTAGAGGTTATTCCTCCTTTCTCATTTTTTACGTAAAGATGAATTTTTGGTAAAAATGAAAATTAGAGGAACAACCTCCAATGGCCTCAACCAGAAATTTTATCAAAGTAATTATCCTGAGCAACATAAGAGGTTTTAGCCATCGTTTGAACACTTTGTGTAATGCTAATGATAGCGATACTGTAACTTTTAAGTCTTATAACTCGAAAAGTACTGATTAGAACACGATTTCATTATAGTATTTTGGGAAGCTGTTGAGGTAAGCTATAAGAATATGCAATGAAATATATGGGATTCCATTGATGATTTTTACGTGACCTTTAAACAATTCCCCAATGGCATCATCTCATGTCCCCCTTGAAGTCATAAAAAGGAGGATGCCCATGATATAGGGAGGTTTCTGTCCTAGAGATGGAACCTCTGAAAACGTTAAATTCATTTAGGGTATGATGAAATCTATCTTAGTGAGAGTAGAGGGGGAAAGCCGGAGCCCGGGTATGCCAGTGGCTTTCCCCCTCTACTCTCACTATCTTGCTCGCTCTGTGCCTCTCTCGTCATCGCATCGTCACTACGTACAACTTCAAACATTTTTTCAACTTCTCTTGCCGATAAGAAAGTGGAATTTGGTATTGGGCGATAGATTTCATCATACCCTAAATGAATTTAACGTTTTCAGAGGTTCCATCTCTAGGGTAGAAACCCTCCTATATCGTGGGCATCCTCCCTTGTAAGATATATTTTTCTGTAAAATTTTTTTTTTTCAAAATGTAAATATATAATATATTTTCTCTGAAAAGCAAAAACGCAATCCTTTGTTTATTTTCAATGTTCATTCTTAAAATAAATTGTATATAATGTAAAATAATAGTAGTAGTATGTAATTGCACCTGCAAGAAAATACGTGATGCTTCTATTTAGATGGCACTGTTAAAGCAAAAACCTGACGCCTCTATGTAGACGAAACTGATAAATTAAATACCTGATGCGTCTTCTTAGATGGTACTGCAAAACGTGATGCATCTATTTAGATGTAACTCAAATAAAAACCTGATGCGTCTAATTAGACGGAACTAATGAAATAACTATCTGAAGCGTCTATTTAGACGGAACTGGTGAATCAAATACCTGATGCGTCTATTTAGACGGAACTGGTGAACCAAATATCCGATGCGTCAATTTAGTCGGAAACTGGTGAAATAAAAACCTGAGGTATCTATTTAGACGGAACTAGTAAAATAACTACCTGAAGCGTCTATTTAGACGGAACTAGTGAACTAAATACCTGATGCGTCAATTTAGATGAAAGCTGGTGAAATAAAAACTTGACACGTCTATTCAGATGGTAATATTGAACTAAATACCTGATGCGTTTATGTAGATAGCACTAACGACATAAATACCTGATGCGTTTATGTAAACGCTATTGGTGAGAAAAATTCGTGATGCGTCTAGTTAGCACTTGTAACATATAAACAGCAGTGGTAAAATAAAAACGTGATGCATGTGAATAACACAATAAATTGTATAAATATTGCAAAATATACATCCATTAATTTTTAGTAAATAACATAATAATGTGTAATAATAATAAATGTGAGATGTAATTGTAAAAACAAAGGATTGCTATTGCTTTTCAGAGATTTTGTTATTTTTTAAATTATTAATAATGAATTATCGAAGCTGTCATATATTCGTGTTTATTGATATTATTATTTTTTGCAGGCGGCAGTTGTTGATGAAGCTGAAGGAGGAGTCCATCAGCAGTAAGAGCAGTGACAACGAATGTACTGATAGTCGGAAATCAGTTGAATCTGTCACTATTTCCGCTGACGTATATTCAGAGTTAAGCAGTTCACTGGGCGTAAGTAGTATAAAAGAAAATACCTATGAAAAGATCGACAATGAGAACGATCAGAAGGATGATTCACTTCTTACCAAAAAGGGCAATTTGGATATAGGTCGTATTGAAGAGAATATGCCTGAAGGTCGTTACATTGTCGATCTAGCTTTCTTGTTGAAAGGGATACGTAGGGAATATAGTAACCATAAGGGATTCATAGAGTGCCGATTTGAGGATTGGATACTCGTCAGTTCCAAGCGCCGTGGGATACTGACGCAGTTGTCTTATGAGTGCCGAATGTGCCATTGTAAAGCAGACATTTGGTCAGAACCTATAAAACCTGATCAATTAGATCTGAACACAGCTGCTGTAACAACAACAATTACAGCCGGAATAGGATATTCAACGCTGCAAGAGATGTGTGCAGGCATGAATACTCCTAGTATGACAGAGCCTACATATATTAAATATCGCGAAGATGTAGTCGATAAATTCCAAAAAACTGCCTGGGAAAATATGAAGCAGGCGAGATTGAAAAACAACTCGCTATAGAGAACAACGAAATAATAAATGGCATTCCGTATATAACTGTTGTAGCGGATGGTAGTTGGATGAAGAGATAGTATGGCAAAGGCTACGATTCTTCTTGCGGTGTAGGTGCCATAGTTGGTTATCGCACAGGTAAGGTTCTTTTTGTAGGCATCCGCAATAAATACTGTGCGATTCATGATATGGCAAAGCGGAAAGGATGTGAACCGCGACTTCACAAATGTTATAAAAATTTTGCTCGCAATGACAATTCCGGAAAGATGGAGAGTATGCAATTGCAGGAAGGCTTTCAAAGTAGCTTCGAAATGCATGGGGTCATTTATAGATCACTTATCGCCGATGGCTACAGTAATGTATATAAGCGTATTGTAGACAGTAGACCATATTAGGAGCAGATGGTGAAGGTGGAAAAAATTGAATGCACCAATCATCTGCTTCGAAATTTAAAGAAGAAGCTGCTAAGCGTGGCTGAAATGACGCAACCAAGAACGCAAAGAAAGCGTGGTTTTGTCGAGGCCCAAAATATCGTAAAAAAAAACGTAGAAAGACTACGCAAAGAGGTAACAGAGGCATCTTCTGTACGTCAAAAAGAAATTCAACCTCCACATGAAAAAGCTAGGGAATTACGAAAAGATATTTTTAACATTTCTAGTCACGTTTTCGGTGAGCACAAACGGTGCAAAGAACTCGGTCGAAAATGTGAAGATGACATTGGAACAAAGAACTATGTACCGTTGCTAAAACTGTGTGGTCTATATGGAAAAATAGAAGACGCCTTCATGTACATAGCTGCTTACTCAGATAGCCTGCTACTTAATTTAACGAATAATCCAGCAGAAGCCTTTAATTCGATAATCTGTAAGGAAGTTAGCGGAAAGCGTATAGATTATGGAAAACGAGGCTCTTACAATGCTATAATTGCGGGAGCAGTTTTGCAAAATAATACGCAACAAGCGTATTATTTTACAGAAATATATAAAGGCATGAATAAAACTGTTCCTCCAATTGTCGAGTAACTGGAAAAAGAGCGGCAAAAGAAAGTTGCCTTAACTAGAGAATCTCGACAAAGAGATGGAAAGAAGAGAAAAATAAAAGAAGCTAGAACTGGTTGTGTTTATGGTCCACAAGCACAAAAACCAGATCTTGAAGATGATGTATTCCAACAACATCGACAAGAATATTTAGACAAGTTGTTGGAAGAAGCCAAAAATTGGAAAGATCTAGAACGACAAACGACTGATCAAAGAGAATCCGGACGTTGGTTTTCACTGAGAGACAAAAGGTTGACAGCTTCCAATTTTGGCCCAATATGTCGTATGCGATCCACAACATCTTGCGCAGCGACAGTAAGAAATATTCTATATCTTCCGCTCGTTGATACTGCAGCCATGAAATACGGTCGCGATCGAGAAGAAGTAGCGAAGGAACAATTAGCTGCAAAATTGAATAAAGAAATAAAATTTTGCGGATTGTTCGTTGACTCTAAAAATCCATGCCTGGGTTGCACTCCTGCTGGATTAATAGATGAAGATGGTGTCGTGGAAATAAAATGTCCTCAGTCAGCTGAACATTTAACAGTAGAAGAAACCGTAGAGACATTGGTCCCTTTGAGAGCCATCTTTAATAAGAAAGACCCAGAGAAAATGAATCGTAATCATAAATATTTTTATCAAATTCAGGGTCAGTTGAATATAACAGCGCGACTATTGCGTTTTTACTATATGGACACCCAAAAGCATGAAAATAATACACGTAAATAAAGACAATGCTTTCTGGAAAAAAGAAATGCTGCCTTGCCTAATACGCTTCTATTATGAATGCATGCTTCCAGAAATAGTGGATAGCCGCTATAATAGGAATATGCCCATAAGAGATCCAGGATATATTTTATAGCCAAGGAGATGCAGCTAAAAAAATTAACCGGAAAAAGCGGACATATTCAATCGAGAGCGATAATGCCATCGAAGAAAAAAAATGTAAAAGTGACATTTCGCTGACAGAAACAGCAATTCCTGCTGCTGTGGATGTTGTAAAGATCAAACAAGATGATGACGATGATGATTGTGTCATTATTAGTTATGATAACGAATACGATGTAACTGAAGCTGATATAGCAAGACAAAGAAAATTTCTAGATGATAATATTTCTTCACTGTCTTCGGTGAAGGAGAATGTTTTGCCTACATACAGCAAATTAAACGATGAATCATTATATCGATTTTTACGTGTTGTCAGAGAAACTTCTTCTTTTGAAACGCAAAGTGTACTGTATCTAGTAAGCTAGCCATAGCGATAAAAGCATACAAATAATTGGAGGGAATTGTACCGATCACTGGCGATGTATATATTTTGATGGCATCAAACTTCACGTATACGATAGTATACCTGGTTGTACGTACAACAAGTTGGCTGCCAAGGAGAAAAGTTATATACATCTTCGTTACCCGAACGTGAAGCCTAGTGATATTATTTTTGAAAAAGTTATAGCACAACCTGACGGTACATGTTGTGTGGAATTTACGCTGCAGCTTTTGCCACAACTGTAGCCTTAGGAGGCAATCCTTGTAGGGGAAAGTGGGCGAATTGGGCGCAGCGGGTAATTGTGTGCATCCTGGTTTGGTACTTTCCCGATAGATGGAGACGTCGCCGTGATGAAATTTTTACGCAGGAGGTCGTCCTCTTAAATTATAACCACAAAAGATATGACGTAAGTACATTGATAAATAGTGAAAGATAAAAAAGTGAAAACATACATTTTCTTGTTATTTCAGCGTTCAGAAAATAAGGTGGTAAGTC
>NW_017299884.1:15685-21392 GCF_001594075.2 Trachymyrmex cornetzi | reverse complement strand
TTATATTACAATGTTATAAATATATTTTATGATTTTTTCTTTGTCAACATTACATAATTCATTCACTTCCTACAACTTTTGTTTTGCGCACAATTCCCTAACCCATGCGCACAATAACCCGACGCGTGACAAATTTTTTTTTTTTCCGTTTTTTCTTTTTTGCCAAATACAACCTTATTAAATGAAAATCTGTTCAATATAAGAATACGTAATGGTAGGAGAATGTTTATAGTTTCTATTTTCCTATTTATATCGCTTTGAACTTAGAAAACCATCCCAGAAAAACAAATATCCCTTAGGTGCGCACAATTCGCCCACTTTCCCCTAATGAGAAATATTGCAAGAACGTAAAGTGCATGAGACAACACTTTACACAAATTATAGAGAGCAATAAGCTGATACCTTTTCCTTATGAGTCTTCTACAATAAGCCGCAATCAGAAGTTCTAAGCGATCTCAAGTTATAATCGATGAAGTTGGCCAACAGCCAATTTGAACGACTTGATTAAGACTGGTTAAGACTTCTGACGTTCTGACTTGCGGCTTATTGTAGAAGGTCCATTAAATACTGATTGTAATAAAAATCAGAAGCGTGTATTCAGACGGTACTGATAGTAATAAACATAAAAAACGTCTGTTCAGGCGGTACTGATTATAGTCAGAGGCGTCTGTTCAGATGGTATTGATTGTAATCAAAATCGGAACCGTTAGTTTTGACGATACTGGTTATTACAAAATAAAATTATTTATAACTCGGAATCGGGGAGACGAAAAAAGTATCTATATTGGTTGCGTCTCACGGGAATGGGCGTTGGAGGGGCCCATTTTATATTTTCAGTACTATATAACACGATTTTGTTATATAATTTTAATATACTGACACAGAAAGTATACTTTAAAAATATCTGTCTATTTATGTATATAAATATATATAAATCAGAAGCGTCTGTTCAGACGATACTGATTGTAATAAAAATCAGAAGCGTGTGTTCAGACGGTACTGATAGTAATAAAAATCAAAAGCGTCTGTTCAGGCGGTACTGATTGTAATGAAAATCAGAACCGTTAGTTCTGATGATATTGGTTATTACAAAATAAAATTATTTATAACTCAGAGTCGGGGAGACGAAAAAAGTATCAACATTGGTTGCGTCTCACGGGAATGGGCGTTGGAGGGGCCCATTTTATATTTTCAGTACTATATAACGCGATTTTGTTATATAATTGTAATATAGTGACACAGAAAGTATACTGTAAAAATATTTGCTTATTTACATAAATATAAATGTATATATATGTATATACAAACATAAACGGTATTTAAAATAATAGAAGTTTGTCATATTATTCATTATACATCAGTAGATATACTACACGGGTTCTAACTCTGGTCCTCTGAGGGGAGCGCGGGGTGCGAGGGATACTCGTAGGCGAGGGGAAGCGTAGCGCGGGGATTCTTCGGTGGTGGGGGTATGACGTCATGCGGAATGGCAGTAAGATTTTGGGGACTGCAGTCACATACAAGACAACAAAAAACATCACAAAAGAAGAAAATATTGCCATGAACAAAAAACAATACAAAAACAAATAGTTAGTAGAACGAAAAGTGTTACAAAGGGTATATGCTCCAATCGTTTTTCGACCAAGATATAGCGTAATGTAATTTTTATAGAAACAACGTTTATTAATTATTTTAAATACCTAAATACAACTAAGTTTCATAATTATTGAGAGTAGGTATAGTAGGCGAGTTCTAATTCTATGTGGCTAGAGCGCGGAGAAGGTCCCCCGGTTGCTGCAGCGACCCCGCGACGACTCCAAAAATGCATTGCGGGCCGCCGCCGCCGCTGCCGCCGCCGCGGACCCCGCGCCCATAAAAGTACGACATCCTTTTTTCTTATGACGTATTTCTTACAATGCATTATTTTATACTAGCGCGTTGAGGCAAAGGATAGTAACGTCTGCCGAAATTTGCGCGCAGGCGAACGTCACGTTCAACGACGCCAGACGCGTTGCTATGACAACGCGAACTGTCACGATTGCCGCGGAACTCTCGCGAACCGTGATCACGCGCTTAGCGCGTGATCAAACAGCTGTTGCAAAGCTGTACTGCGCTTGCGCGATCTAATTTTATTAATCGCAAGAAAATTCAATTAATTCAATAGCGCGACGAAAAAGCACCCCATGATATTAAAACCTAAACCATAGGGAACTAAGAACCCCTCTAGTATTCTCGATCTATCGCAGTATTCCGAATAAATTAATAAATTCACCTCATTTAAATTCAACAATTGTAATTGCAAATATAATTGCGCTGGTTCATAAAGCGGCTAATACTGCGCTTACGACCGAGAATACGTAGCTAAATTACATCCGCAAGTGCATCAAAAGCTTCCAACAAAATCTGCGAAAGTCCGTTGGAAGCTCCGCGATACGAGTAACGCACGAACGCTCTGTATCCAAAACTCTATTTATAAAAAAGGGAAATATCCTTCGACGGAAATATAACGCGAATAAACGCGCACAGCGACTGCACACTATGCAGCATAGGGGCGGAGCGCCTAAGAGGGCCCTGTCAACATTCAAATTGACAATTTCCTCCTTTAAGACAGTAAAATTTAACAAAATCTCATCCGATCGAATTTTCTAGAACATTTCAAAAGATTCGAGTAACTGTTGACAGGTCAACCCCCTTTCCCGCTCAGCACCACCACTTTTAACGTTATAAAAGCGCACATCAGAGCTAGCTTACGAGTCTTTTTCGGTCTTTTCGTCAGAGAGTCATAGTCAGAGAGTCAGAGTATCGGTGTCGAAGCCAGAGTTAGAGTCATAGTTAGAGTCATAGTTAGAGCTAGAGGAACGAGACAGTGCTTGTGTGTGGGTGTAACTCCAACCGGAGACCCTCTCGAGCGAATCGCAGGCGCTTATCTGCAAAGTTCCCGAGGACCATCCTCCATACCGGGCGATTTAAAGGATAGCCGAGCAACACTGCGCCGCACAGTTAGCTACACGTGGCACTTCCGCTTCAATCGCACTTTCTTTCCTTTTTCTTTGTAAATAATAATTTTTCGGAACCCCGAGGTAATGACTCGCAAACGTGAAATAATGAGCAAATAAACTTCTAGTTCTTTTTTTTTGTTATTACTTTCCCTCCTCCCGCGAATAACCGAAGCGGCTCGAAGTGTCTGTGTCGTCTGTGTCGTCCGATCGTCGTTAAAATTTTGTGAATCTGGAGCAGGAAGCCTCGCGCGTCGTGGCGCATGAGAACCGCGCCAGGCTCCCTATCCTCCGGGGCGACAGTGGCCTTACAACCGAGCCTAGGAAGCCCCTCTCAGGGCCGCCGAGGCATCCCCCTAAAATCCCATTCCCAGAACTCCGTCCTAGGAAGCCCCTCTCAGGGCCTCCAGGGCGTCCTAACCCAGGCCCCCAGTCGCTCAAAACAGAGCCCTGGCAGCCTTTCGAGCGGAGAGCAAGAGCCCCCTTCAGGGTCCCCTGCCGCTCACCCTATTTCTAACCGCCTATCGTTATAGAAATTAAGATTTCCACAATCACTTATACTATCTCGCCCGACACTCCCCGAAGCACCATTAGACTCACCGCGCCCTTGATTGTAGATGCCGAAAGGAAATCGCGCTGGTCGCGACAAGGCTCTCAAGCGAATGCGGCGGGAGTACTATTGGCGAGAGGAATTTGACCCGCGTGAATTCGCCGACCCGCGCATCGTTCAGCCGCCGGGATTTTACTATCCCGTGCCTGGCAACTGCCAGGATCCGCCGCCACCACCGCCTCTACCCGCGAGACCGGTGCCTACGGTCCTAGAGATCGCGTCACCGGACAATTCCTTTCCACGCGCGACTTCTTATGGAAAATCTTCAATAAACGTCTTGAATCCTGAGAACCAGCGGTTTTCATGTAATCATTTTGTGACCGTCGACCTCCCTCTTAACCTCCGTAACCGCGATTACCGCCCTTGACGCTCGGGGCGAGAATCACGCCGAGCCGTTGTCGGACGAGCCCACGCCGCGTCCGAGGGGCATTCGCACTCACGCGCCCCGGACGTGACAATAGGGAGTGAAATAAAGTAGTACACATATATGTGTGTGATACATATGTATGTGTGAAGAAATTACATTATAATTTTTTAGATTAACAATTTTTTTATTTACATTTCTTTTACATAATTTTTTTTTACGCACAAAAAACTACAACTAACAGTTCGCAGTCGAGGAGCTGATTTTTATCAAAGTAATCGCTAGCGCATATTACATTTGGTATATCTTTAGCATCCGTTACAGTGGATCAGATATTTGAGAATCGTGTAAACTTTGTATCGACTTTCTCGATGATACCAACCAATTGATCGAATGCTAATTCAATGCATTTATCTAAGTGGAACATAAACAATATTGTTGATTCAGTCATCATTAAACGTACGTCGGATGATTCCAAGCATACAATTTTAGCATTTTCAATCGTACTGAATCGCACGGTCAGCGGTCTAACGGTAATAGAATTATCCTTGCAATTCCGAAGGCAGTTTTGAATGTTCCGACGTTGTTCATAGAGTTCTTTCCATGTTTCGATAGATAGTATTAATTCATTTCCACGATTATCTCCTATCGCAATCTCCACGTAGCTCGGTGGGTCAACGTTGATACCAATTTCTAGAAATTTGTATCCCGTACGTGTAAATGCGTATTTCCTGCCTAGTATGTGAACCGCACGATGCACGGGCGCGCTATATATAGAAAAATATAAAAGAAATATTAAATAATTAATTAAATAGTTAATTTGAAAAATTATAAAAATGGAGGATTCTTAAACTTACTTGGCACATCTTTTCGTAAATGATGGAGTTTCATCATTATTCTGAAGTGGAACGTAATAACTTTTTCGTGTGTTGCTTCCTACAGCTGAGTTTGCTGCTGCTGCTGCTGCTGTTGGACCTTTCGTACAAGCGGGTATCGCAAGACTGATCGCATTCTCGTAAATCGTGATACTTCGTATATGGTGTTCCTTCTAAAATCGAAGAAGGGGCAAGCCGTCGTCCTCTTTCCAAGAATTTCAAACGTGTCGCAACACGTTTATACATACGTTTATACATACATACATACATACGTTTATACATACGTTTATACGTACATACGTTCATACATACGTTCATACATACATATGTTTATACATACATACATACATACATACATACGTTTATACATACATACGTTTATACATACGTTCATACATACGTTCATACATACGTTTATACATACATACATACATACGTTTATACGTACATACGTTCATACATACGTTTATACATACGTTTATACATACATTTATATATTACAATGGAAGGGAAGGGAAAAGAAATCTAAAACGTGTTTAAAAAAAAAAATCTCATTTTATTCTTTAAACTTGATACACTTTTTTGGCGTTGTGACCATCAGTTATGTATTTTAAATACATTTTGTAACGCACAATTCTTAATATGTTGTCCGCATCGCATAGTATTGGTAACATCTAGATTATGTAATGAATCTATACTTTTATAATCAGCATCCAAGGTCTCAATGGTCAAGTTGTCGCTATCGAGTATATCAGCCAGCCATTCATGTTTTTCACGTCCTTTAACGTATACGAGAGCCTTATTGTCGTCATTCTCTTCCACACCAATTACAGCCATTGTAATCAGGCGTTTCACCATGGTG
>NW_017299884.1:9341-15654 GCF_001594075.2 Trachymyrmex cornetzi | reverse complement strand
GGTGATAAGCACTCAGCCAGGAAGCGCAATACTTTTCTGATTTTGTCAAGAAACTCCATGGTATAGAACACGTAAAAATGTAATGAGAGAGAATGGCTCCTTTTCTCAACACCGCCACTTCCTTCACGATAAATTTCTTTCCAACGACAAATCCTTACAGATCCACAAACGTTGATACGGTCATGGCGAACGATTTTTCGAGACTGCGATCGATTTCGATGAATCGTATATTTTATAGCGTGTCGGAGAATGCACTTAGGTGATTTTACGCACAACGTTGGTCAACGAATTGTACTGAACCACGCGATTGTGATGAGACAATAGGCTGTAGTATTTGCAGGTACATTCTCCTTGCAGTCAAATTCTATGCGCACGTCCACAGTGGCACCCTTGACGGATTTGTTTTGTCGCGAACAATCAATGACTACAAAAGGTCCTTCCTCGGTAAATGAGAGCACGTTCAGTAGCGTTTCGAAGCAATCGTTTCCATAATACGCTCTACGAAAACGGGCGTACATATCAAACAGGACGGCGTATCTCTTTTTGCCAAAATCCAGATTTAAATCGTCGTATGGATAAAACGTTGAATTTAAATAAAGTTTCACGTTACTCAAATTACAATCGTCGAACACGCTACCGTTTTGTGACATGACATTTTTTCGACCAGTCTGCAGGGCAAAGATAACATATAGCGGCTTCTCAAGCTGAGTCGCCGTTTTGACGGCCCATGAATGTTTTGTCGTATTCTGTAGCAGAGGATACTCGTACAGATCCCACGAGCGAAAATTCATGCTCAGATAACGACCACTTTCCAATGCTCGCAGCATTGATACTTTATTGATCTCGTTTAACGCAGCGTGAGGCATCCGCCACTGTACTTTAAATAATTCAATTTCAGATTCCGTCACAGGATTTACCACCAAGCAATTGTTATCGTTGCGCGCTCATATCAAAATCAATTCATGGCGAGCGTTGACGATCAAGCGTTTGTAATCTTCGCAAAAGCCCGACAGCATGCTGAGCGGTACGCAAAAATTAAAGTGTCCTTCCTCCGTGTCGGATCTAGTGTTCCATCCAGCGTTGAGCGCAATCAAAGCTTTATCGTACGTCAGCGACACGTAATTCTTGAGCGTGCTAGTTATGCCTACGTTTCTGCTGCGGTCAATCTCCACGCCGTTGAGTTCATATCGAATTTCATCAAACATAAACGTCACGCAATTATTTACAAGCGTCGTAGGCGTCTGATCGTTTTTCTTTTTCACCGTCAATTTTCCTTCGACGTAAAGAAAACTTTCGCACGGCAACATGTACAAATCCTGTTGCTGTATGGGTATTCTTATTTCATCGCTGTACCCGAACGTTGTATTGGCGAACGGGTTGTACCTGTGAGTCTCGATATTGACGATGCGATCGTCAAAGATCGGCTCACCGGTAATATTCAAGATATCAATCATCTCGAAAGTTGCGCACTGCGAATCCCAAAGATTGTAAAAATTTAACGTTCGACGCGCTAAGCTTCTTCTTGCTGATGCAGCAGGATGAGCAAGTGTTATCGAGCTGTGATGTCACCGGCTTTGTAAAGAATTCGTTATTTCTCTGCGTGCGCTCCGCTCCGTTCAATACGAGTATCTCACGCTGCCGTTATCGCTGTCGCTGTCGCACGTGCAATCTGACGGTGATCTCCTCTCCGCGAAAATCGAGCAATCGTCCGTTCTGGTCGACGACGCGTATCGTTAGATCCGTAATGCTCCGTGCGGTGATCGGCAAGTAAATGATCTGCGCGGGCCTTTCCGATATCTTATATCCCGGTGGCACGCTCGGCGAAAATTCGTGTATCGTGTGTGCACCTTTGCCATTGCTGTACGCACCCGCGGTCACGTTACACTCTACGCGGATAACGTTTACGTTCATTATGTTGATCGACACGTCCGATTCGTGCCATTTTCGCGGTTGCAGTATACGCTTCGACGAGAATCCCAATAGCGATTTAATGCTGTTGAGCTTGCCAAAGATTATTCTGTAGACGCATCTAATCTCACATCTCATCGTGTTGTAGTTTGCGCGGATTGTTATCGGATATTCCGCACGCTCGCCATCGTCGTCATCATCGGTGTTATAGTTGCTATTGTTGCTATTGTCACCATGCAAAAGCACTATGTCAACGGTTTCAAGCGCGTCGCGGTATGAACGCAAAATCGCACGTTTCAAAAATTCATTTATGTCTCGTACTTCGTACGAACCTTCGGGAATTGTAATTTCTGCGTCGTCTTTGTCGAGAGAGAGAAATAAAATTTATTGTTTGATTCGTTTACGTTCGGTATCGTGTAATAAGTCTCAAAAATCATCAGACCGAGCTCGTAATCACCGTCACTCAAATCTATGGCCGGGAAGTAGTTCGCCGCGAGGAGGCTGCTCTTCCCGCTCAGTGTAAGTGGCAACGACATGACGGAAAAAGCGTTCGACCAATACTGAGATTTCACGGCACCTCGTCGAGCTTTTTAAATTCACGAGCGTCGACCGTTCGTAGAAACCACAGGCACATCTGTCCGCAGAAGCTCTGATCGTACGTCTGATAGGACGTGCGATTGTACTCTATCGCTGTAACACCGTTCCCGAAATATCGCACCACTTCCTTGGGCGGTTGAAGATTACCGAAACTGTCAAAGTCCACGACGCGGTTGTTTCTCTTCGCGTACGCTACTCAGTGAGTATCAGTTCCCGTCGCATCGTCCAGATTCACGAAAGCGCTTTCGTTTCGACGCACGCCGCTCGTCGGTAACGCGTTTCGCATGAAAACACCTCTAAAATACGGTACACGCATACGTCTCGCGAGCACATCCAATTGCACATTGGTAGTTGCATCCGAGGGCATTTTTGTCGTCTCTTTGGTGTTTTTCTTTTTTTTTCACTGCTACGCCCTGTCCGCGCCCATATTTGTGCGGAGCGAGATACAGTCCGCGACCGTGTTCCATCGCGCGATCGTGACATTGCAGCTCCTCGAGCAGACGTCGCGCGGCTTTGCAATCGTTTACCGCTTTCGCCACATTGGCCGCTCCTCCAATCAAGTATCCGAGCGCACCCAACATTGGCAGAAATGGTAACGCACCGCCTCGTTTCGCTTTCGGTAGTATACGTTTTTTCGCTATCTTTTTCGTTATGTTTTTCCTCATCGTCTTCTTCGGTTTCATGCCACTGCCGATCTTTGGTTTTGGTTTTCATCGCTGCCCAAGCAGCAGCATTGGCAGCTCTCTCGCTCAGAGCCGAATCTCTCGCGGTGACGCGTCCTAGCGTTTTATCGGCGAGTACCTTGTCCGCCGCGTGTCTATCGGTGAGATCGTTGCTCCGAGAATACGCAATGTCGTGTTCTCGGCACGCCGCGTCCAGCGGATTTATACCCGTATCACCTCTGGCTAATCGCTTCGTCAGCCGAGTACTCGGACCGCAAAACTGGTCGCCCGGGATATGTAACTCGAAAGGAAGCGCGTTTATCGCTTGATTCAACAGACTGCCGCCCGACGCTGACATTCGCTACAGTCCTTTATCTTCGGTGCCGGACCGTCGATGTGCGTTCGCTGCCACGGTTGATTGTAGTGCTGGTCGCAGCGACAATACGTTCGAACCTCCGAATCCACCTTTAAGTGTCCCGAAAGCTTGTTCCACACGTAGTCGATGTAGTCACCGTACACTCGTAACAGTACGACCTTCGATATATACTGCAACTGCTCGGCTCTCAAATCCAGAATGTCGGAAGGATGATGTAGCGCGAGATACATTTTATTACTGCGCGACTCGCGGATTCGCGCGCTTTTAAATAGGTGGTCGAGAGCGCACAGCCCGTAGTGCGAGCATGAAATTCGTATTGCAACCGCTGGCGATACGCGTCACGAACTGCGACGCGAAATCGCGAATAATGGGAAGCGGCGTGGAGATGCGCAAGCACGGCAAAACGCTGCCGAATACTATACGCGCGATCATTTGCGGCCCGTCGAATTGCGATAAAACCAACGTTCTCATAAGCTTACTTGAGAGTCCGAACGGCGTACGTTTCGAGAACGTGTACGTCTACTCGAAATCGTTGCAACAGCCTAAGTATCAATATCTCGAAAATTTGATTAAATTATGATTAAATATTGATTAAATTTGATAAATCTATCGACAAAATCGGCTACTTTACGTTCTCCAACAACAGCAACATCGTTCCACCGAGCGAGGCGCGTCCAAATTCTATTTTTATCTTTGATGACGTGGCATGCGACAAGCAGGATGCGGTGAGAGAATACTTTTCGATGGGTCGCCATGTGAACGTCGACTGCTTCTATCTTTGTCAGACGTACGCGAGGATACCTAAACATCTGATACGCGACAACGCGAACCTGCTGATCTTGTTCAAACAGGATGGTACCAACTTGAAACATGTTTACAACGATCATGTGAATACTGACATGTCATATGACGAATTTTACGCGTTGTGCCGCGACTTTTGGCAACAAAAATATGGTTTCGTAGTGATAGACAAAGACAGTGCGCTCACAAATGGACGATACAGAAAAGGATTTAACGAGTTCGCGATACCGTAACGTAACCAGTCGTTGTCGATACTTAACCAGAGACAAACATGGCAGATGTGCGCGAGCGCGAAAAAATCGTGCGGGAGATCGAGAAGACGAGCGAGTTGATCCGCAAGAAACATCGCGCTCTGAAGACCGGTAGAATCGAGGAGGGCATCGCGTTGGATAGACATTTTAAACATCTTATCGAGCCGTTGCGACTTTTTGCTGACAACCCCGGTGAGCGCGCGACAAAGAGAGTCGCGCGATGAAGATGCAGCGTCTGCCCCTAAACGTGAGAGGAAGGAGGAGGAACAAAAAGAGGGAGAAGAAGCGAGCGAGACGTTCGAACCTTCCGTAACTCTGCATAAATCCAGTTATCGAACGCGCGAACCGATAACTTCCACCCCACGTGCCAAAATCGTACCGACGATAGAGTCATTCGAGAACGTTTTCGAACCGACGGAAGACTCGCTAGCGACGAAGGTTCAAAATCAGCTGCAAACGTCGGAAGGTCGAGAGGCGTTACGAGCCAACTTGGGTCCGCTGGGTCAAAAGTACGTCGAGGCTGTCCTGCGGGGAGCGCAAGATAAAGAGAGCGGTATAGATCATGTGTACGGCGTTTACCTACACAAGGATGGATTGATGTTTGGCAATAAACGTTTCGACGTGGATGACGCGGACAACATAATTATTGACGGCGTACGATACGCCGGTACCCCCGGTCTTTACGAGTTGATTTTCAAGAGAATGCCCGACGATGTCCTCTACACGGAAGACGATATGCACAAGAGCATGCTGTTGATGACGAGCGCGCACAAACACAAGCATCATTCGCAAGGTCGATTATTGAGCAACAGGGGATACAAGTACAAATACATAATCGCGCCGTTGATGTTGGTCACACCCAAGAAACAGAATAAGAAATCTGGAAAAGATTACCTCACGCAATGACGCTAAACGACAATGCGATTGATTACGTGCACTGGGACGATCCCAACGAGCTGGTGGATCGTCTACGATTGCTCGACGCTTCGCACCGAGTAAAGTCACTAGATTGGTAAAGTACCGCAAACTCTTTCAGAAATGTTGCGACAATATGGGCGAAGTGCACATAGTACAGGATTCAAACTGCACCAACGTACACATGAAGTCACTTGGGTACGTTTAACCTCACCGTACATTTTTTCCCGTTTATTAGTACCGCAGTGTCTCCCGATTGTGTTAAACAATGCCAGGCTGTTGCGTGGCTGATTGTAAAATCAGTACCGTAAAAGGTTTCCATTTGTTTCGCGTGCCCAAAGGTGAACGTAGACAACAATTGGTCAAATTAATCGGAAGAATTGAATTACCAGAATCGGCTAATACTTGTGAAATATGATGAGAGTTATAAATGTTATAATCTTATGAAACCTTGGATGTTTTCCAGCAAGGAAACAGACACAGCGAATTACTGCATCCTTGTTGTTTGCGTATGTTAAAGGATAAAATAATTTATAAAATAATTTATTCCTGTGTCTGACTGTGTCCTTATTGGAAATCCCTTATAAATTGCATTATAAAATATATCGCATTAATATAATTATTAAATCAATTTTTCAGGTACACTTTGGCGAAGAGCAATTCGAAAATAATCGGAAAGATGGGAAAAGAAAATTACGTCCATTTGCAATACCTAATTTATTGGAAAGCATAAATGATCCTTTGATAAATCCTTTAGAAGGTATAGAAGAAGATATAATTTCTACAGAAGAATGTACGATAGA
>NW_017299884.1:2503-2953 GCF_001594075.2 Trachymyrmex cornetzi | reverse complement strand
AAAAAAAAATCCCGATACACGTGTTCGCTTATTTTATATCTACAATTGGTAAAAAAGTTTGAAGCGATTTAAAAATGTCGAAAAAAAAGTGTTCGGTTTGTAAAAGAATGCCTCATATACGAATCACACAAAGGACGAGCATGGTCAGCAAATACAGTTACGAAAGCATCGAGGCTTTATGTGTCTTGTGGACAGAAGGGCTTGTTACGTAATTTTATTGAAATTTTCTCCGTATTTTGAGTCAATGCATTTAAGCAATTTACTCGGGGATCGGAGATTAGGTTGTGCGGTTAATAATGTTCACTGGGAAGTATTGGATAGTTTTTCGGAATACGGGAAAGGATCGTGATTTGAAATGATTTTATTTGAAACCTTAATTTCCTCTCTCGCTGTCTTCGTCCGCCTTTAGTAGGCATGGAAATAATGCAAAAATTATTAATATCCAGAAGA
>NW_017299884.1:1800-2279 GCF_001594075.2 Trachymyrmex cornetzi | reverse complement strand
AATATATGTAATAAAGTGAGACGCAGAGCAGAGATTTAGGTTTCAGCGATTTGATGTATATAATATTTTCGTTTAATAATAAAAAGAAAAATATAAGTGTGAAACAGAACAATAAAAAGGAAAATATGGAATGTATTTCTGAGGAAGCGCGAGGATAGTTCTTACCTTGATCAAGTTGATTTCTGACCAAAACTGTATGTAAGAATAAAATGAAATACTAAACTGAATTGACTGTGTCGAACTGAACTAGAAAGAATTAACTGAACTGAATAGAAGAATAGAATTAACTGTGTATGTAACTAAACTGAATTAACTGTATCGAACTGAACTAAAAAGAATTAACTGCGTCTCGACTGCTTTTGAGAGCTCCTTTTATATTTTGGAAATGAATGTGGGAGTGTCCTTTCAGGACCAATCAACACTCCTCAAAATTTGGTAGAACCTATACTCGCGCTTGGTTCCTTAAGATAAGGTAGCAC
>NW_017299884.1:0-243 GCF_001594075.2 Trachymyrmex cornetzi | reverse complement strand
ATATACAGGGTCCGCCAAAAGTACCGGGACGGTCTAATAACTTTTGAAAAAATTAAATTTTCAAAAATCGCCGAAACACGTGATTCGGCGATTTACATCATTTTTAACGTTACTACGACTAAACGCTTAAAAATAAAATATCCACGCGAAAAACGCTCGCAGCACCATCTACGACCAGTGGTCTGAATTCGTCTCGAAAATACCTTTCAAACGAGCCCCCACTCGACTCATGTTGCCATTTAA
>NW_017299883.1:683158-687114 GCF_001594075.2 Trachymyrmex cornetzi | reverse complement strand
CCCTAAGGTCTCGTCCGGATGGGAATAACTAAGTAGTTGTTCAAAGATGCGATTTGTCGACTCGCAAGCTAATATTTATCAGCATATATATTTGACTTGAAATAGCTTCCCTTAAGTAAGAATTTTAATTATAAAAAGGATGGGAAGATGATACCCAACATATTATTTTTATAATATAACACGTCATACTTCGCTGGAGGGAGAGCCCGTGACAGGAGCTGCCCCTGTAGGATAACGATGCTGCGGGCTACCTTATGTCAGAAGAACTGCATTACTAAATTCCTCGGGGTTAATGATAGGCCTATTGTAGAAGTTGGCGAATGTTCTGGATTCTCCAGTCCAGCCCGCCGCTCGTTTAATCAGATCCGAGGAGACTCCTTTCTTTGCTGCCTGAGATGTTGAAGCATGCCTGGTGCTATGTGCCGAGTAGGTTTCAGTGTTGATTCCCAATTCCTGTAGACCTTGTTTTATCCATCGACCGAGGGTTTGAGCCGTAACCGCTCGATATGGTTTGGATAAAGAAATGAACAAGGAGTCACAGGAAGGTGGGCGTAGAGTCTTGATTCTTTCTATATAGTGCTCTATGAGCTGTCCTATACAGAGGTTCTCATGTTCTAAGAAACGTGAAAAACTGAAGAAGGGCTGGTAACGCCCAGGGGCGGAGGTTTTAGTCCGATCCGGACAGCGAATTAGAATCTTTTCCCCTAGCGAAATCTGTGATAGCCTAATAGCCGCCAGGGTTTGAGCCCGCTGTCCAGTTCCAAGAGCCAGCAGAAGCACTAATTTAGTAGTGATTCGCTTGAGAGGGACCTCCTCATATGCGTAGATGGAGGCGAGCTTCGCTATCACCGGAGCCGGATCCCATATGAAATCGTAGCGTGGGCGCGGAGGTTTGAGTGCCGCTACTCCCCTGCAGAAGCGACGCACCAGAGGATCGTTTCCGATCTCATTGATTGAGATCAGAGAAACTGCTGACCTCATAGTATTTAGAGACGAGTAAGATGATACATTGCGCAGCTCTTGAGCCAGAAATTCCAAAATTTGGGATGCAGAAGGCAAAAAGAGGGGCCATTGGCGATGACAGCAAAATTTCCACCAGGCCTTGAGTGGGTAAGTATATTGCTTGATCGTGGCGTCTGCCAGCGACGCGATTAAAGCTGGGATGGCGTCTGAGGGAACTAGACGATATCTGAAGGCTTCCCTGATAAGTTCGCGGCCGCCAGGGAAAGAGTCCTCCAGGCCGGGTGCTGGTTTCTGAAAGGAGACGAAAGCAGTGAAAAATCCGGCAAGAGGAACAGTGGTTCAGACAGAGAGAGACGACAAAACAACGGAAACCAAGGCTGCGAGGGCCACCATGGAATTATGACTGTTCCCGTCGCCTGGTCGTCCGCTATCTTTCTCAATACCCGAGGCAATAGGATAAAAGGCGGGAAGGCATAAAATTTCAGATTATCCCAAGATAGGGTAAATGCGTCTATTGCAATAGATCCCGGGTCTGGAAACCATGAGACATACGCCTCACACTTGTTGTTGTTAAGGGATGCGAACAGGTCTACGTCAAAAGGACCAAATGCCTCCCAGACCTTACGAAAAGCCTTGTCTGAGAGGGACCACTCCGTATCGGGGTCTGCGATCCTGGACTCGGCGTCTGCTATGTTATTTTGCAGAGATGGGATATAGGAGGCGAAAACGAAATTATTGCGCCTCTCACACCATTGCCAAATCTCGGCCGCAATGGCCGAGAGGTGAGGGAATCTTACCGACCCATATTTGTTGATATAAGCTACGGCTGTGGAATTATCAATCCGGAGTAAGATGTCAGAGTCTCGAAGGTCTGCAGCAAAACAGCGAAGACCATTGAAGGCTGCCTTAAGTTCCAAGGTGTTTATATGAAGGGAACGCTCAGCTAGCGACCACCAACCGTGGGTACGATTTGGCCCCCACGCTGCGCCCCAACCGTTCAAAGAAGCGTCTGAAAAAATTTCCCGAATAAATGATGCTGCTCGTATCCTATTAAATTGTTTCTGATCCGAGAAGATGTCTAACCACCATTCGAAGTCGGAATCAAGATGCGGCGGAATTTTCATTACAGCCGCGAAATCCTCGTTATTCCTAGCTAGAGCCAAAAATTTTTCCCTTTCCAATGATTTCGTATATAAGAGGCCGTATTGAACAGCCGGACAAACGGAAATAAGAGAACCTATAAAGCTCGCAAAATGTCTTATAGAACACTGTCTTAATTTGGCTATTTTAGACGTAAGGACTCTCAGATTATTGCGTCTTTGAGGAGGAATCGAAATCGACTGCTCCCTAGAATCAAAAATGAACCCCAGGTACTTACAGGAAGTTGAAGGTTTCAAGTGTGACTTGGGAAAATTAATATAGAATCCCAATGCTTGAAGTAGACTTATCGTTGCTGCGACATTTGCACCGCATTCAATGGCCGATGATCCAAGTAGGAGAAAATCATCTAAGTAGATGACGGATTGGTAACCTTTACTACGTAGATATGCAGCAACTGGCCTGAGGACCTTTGTGAAAATATATGGGGCCGAAGACAGGCCAAAAGGCAGCGCAGTAAATTCGAATACTTGTTGACGCCACTGAAAACGAAGATACCTACGGTGAAATCTGGAAATGGGAATAGATAAATAAGCATCTTCCAAATCGATGGTAGCCATATAAGTTCCGGGGAGCATTAAACGGATGACTGTTCTCCAGTCTTCTAACTTGAAGTGAGGCGGATTAATATATACATTTAACTTGCGTAAGTTTAAAATAAAACGCTTACCCCCGGAGGGCTTGTCAATAAGAAAAAATGTGGACAAGAACTGATCTTTAATAGGCTCGACTTGAACAATGGCCCCTTTGTCGAGGAGACGTTTAATTTCTTTATCACACTACACGCTGTCGGACTGGCTCAGTGACGGCTCTGGGCAGACTGGTTTCGGCAGAGGCTCAGAGGAGAAGGGAATGGAATAGCCTTGTATGGTTTCCAGTACCACAGGATCCGAGGTGATAGCTGCCCATTGGTCAAGAAAACTTACTAGACTGCCTGCTCTTCCTGATTGGTCTAACGATGGTATCTGGACCGAAATCTGGAGAGGGAGCGGTAATTGCGGCTGTTGCGATAGGCCGCTCCCGTTCGACGAGCCGCTGCAGAACGGACGGGAGGTCTCTTGTTTTCCGGCTGGCGTGACCTGGCTGGGTGAGGCTGAGTTCGAGGTTGGACTGCTTGACGAATCGGCTGAAGTGTTTTCTTTCCTACCTGAGGTATTGTTCTCGAGACCTCGCGGCTAGCCTTCTCACACGTCTGAGCTGCCTTGAGTGTTTCAGAGAAATCGTGACCAAACAGAAAGTCATCGATAGGGGCCGCCTCAGCCGCGTTCTTGCCCACGATATTCAGAGAAGGTTTTGTAAAGGCTCGCCTAGCAAGAGAGAGGCGATGCTGATGGTCTGCGAGCAGGTGGATGCCCTCGGCAAGAGAAGATAAGGCCGCTCTTGCTTCCTCGTTTAGAGTCTGTAAGACTGTCGGGTTGAGCAAGCGAGAAATGCCTGAGCCGAAGGCGTTGAGACAGGCACTTACTTGAGATTGCATTAAAGCCTGATATTCGTCTCGCTTGATAACTGAGGGGGTGAGCGCTGCCAGAAACTCTTTATTGAGTTTAGGAGGAGTCAAGTCCTGGAGGTCCTTTTTAACCTCGTATTTCGCCAACAGCAATGCCCTGATGTCTTCGACCAATCCGCTGCGAGATTCCCTCTGAATTGCGTCTAGGATCGCAGAGTTCCATATAGAGGGAACCATAGGAGTCTGGGCCTCACCAAATAATTCGGAGGTTAGGCACTGAGCCTCTGTTGTAGGGCTAGAGGAGTTACCTCCTAAAGGTTCTGCGATGGACAGATCGGCCACAGGCGTATCCTGCAGAGTGGCAGAATCCTCTTCTCTACCATCTGGG
>NW_017299883.1:670812-682492 GCF_001594075.2 Trachymyrmex cornetzi | reverse complement strand
ATTTTAGATATTGAACATGTAGCCCATGAATTTAAACAAAGTAGGGATCTCGCTGATTCCTCGCATAATCTATTTCTATGTTTTGTTATAATTAATCCTACTGTAGAGAATAACCTTCCCAATGGAACAGACGTTACGCAAATACTTAAGCATCGTCTACAATACACGGAGTAAGAGAGTAAAAAATTGACCAATTACAATCAAATCTGAGAAGAATAATCGATTGTAATTGGTCAATTTCTTACTCTTACTTCTTACTTCGTGTATTGTAGACAACGCATTATTTAGATTGTCGAGAATTTCGAGACAAGACAAGATTTTCGAGTTCGAGATCAAGAATATACATTTCAAGATTTTTTCAAAACAAGACGATATTTCCTAAAATCTCGTCTTGTCTCGTCTTGCGACATCCCTATTACTATAAATTAAATTTCAAAGATACGAATGAATACACTAGTTTTTTATCTGTAAGTAAACTCTAATTTGAGTGATTGAAAGCCTGAAATTTTCCCGGGAGAATCGTCGAATAAAATTTGCATACAGATCACGAGGTTACATTAGCTCGAGACTAAGCTTTGTCGATCACTGTAGTTACAATTGATCGGTTGCAAGTAGTAAATCCAGTGGGGAGAGTCACTCACCATTGGCCGACATTCAATTAGTGCATTACGAACGACGTCCTGTCGAAGAGTGCAGGCGTGTTGATGATCGGAAAGTAGGTAAATGGATTCGCGTGATAGCAAACCACGTCAATGGCCTTGTATAATCGCATTGCCTTGATAAACTTTATAAATGAAAGCCTTGCGCGATAGATCCAACCGCCGCGAATTACGTAAGTATACAGGATACCCAACCGTTAAGTTACAGGGATAACGGGTTAATTAGCGGTCTTCTGTGCTCGCTGTAACACAGCGACAATGTAATTAGCGGCCGTTCGATTGGGAAATGACTATAATCAATTTGTTGCGCTGACGAAAAATTTTTCCATTTACGAAATCCCAATTCATCACGACCAGTTATTTTCTGTCTCCATAACGTTTGCATGGACGAGAGGAGGCAAAAAGTGCATCAATAATTCTAGATTATCTCTAAATACTCTGGGCATAGCTAATTTCACGTACACAATTAGTATTAAATTCGATAGTTTTCAATCAGTTAGAATTCCAACTCTTCTTTGAAAAATTCCAAACATTAACATTTAAGTCATATTTGAAAGAAACGTTAACACATTTTTTTTTTAAACATCGAATTTGAATTACAATATATTTTTTCGATGAATGCTGATATGTCTTTTTTAATGAACAATATATTTCCTGGTAACAAAAAAAATTTCAACGTTCTGCAGAAGCAAAAAGATTTTAAATTTTACTTAAGGAATTGAATAGTTTTAATATTTATAATTTCTTCGTGCAATATATTCTTTTAGAAATTTCTAATAATATATTTAAAAGTTCTTCCAATCTCTCTCTCGATTTTTTAAACATTAATTTAACAAATATTTTAGAAAACTTTTGAATTTATGCAAAGGTGCGATTAATAGTATAATATTATAGATGTGTTTATAAAATTCATAAAAATGTATTTATGCAATGACGTCAAATAAAATAACGATGCAATAATACCGAGATGATGTATTACGCGGCTGTCCTCGTGAGCCAAAGATGCGTTTCGCGGGATCGACATACGTTCGTATAATCGAAAGTCACGTTTCGTCGTGCTGCGGGAACTTCAATTATCATAATGATAGCAATAAGGATTTGTGCGCAATGCAATTATCGTGAATGAAGCTACAGAGTTATGCCCGTCGCACACGCTGATATAATTACGTGATGACGATGGGGCGTGAGAAAATTCCATGATCGCGAGAACGCGGTCGAGACGCGAATTGTCGCGAATAAATTTCCACGCTCGGAATAACAATAATTATTTTAAATGCTACGCTTAACGATATAACTCGCGTGCATGTTTATATGTTTGTATGGAAGTTGATACACGAAGAGAGAGAGAGAGAGAGAGAGAGAGAGAGAGAGAGAGAGAGAGAGCAATTTCGTTGAAGAATCTAAAAATTTAGCTATAATAGATACAGATCTGAAAATAATGCTGGACCATCAAAATAATTTTGTAGGAATCTTAAGTATGGTGAGCAATGTTGTAAAAGGTTTTGATATTCTTGCAACCAATTTTGTCGTCCTACCTAATTATTTTGATGGTTCAACAAAATTATTTTCAGATTTGTGTATGTACACGGAGAAAATTTTATATTTAAAATTACTATAATGTAGTAGTAGTTGCGGTCTTCATGTACAGGGTGTTACAGATACATACTAGGCAGTACGACGGGTTGCGCGGCAAACTTTGCACGACCAAGCGTGATTTAATAGACAATGACAGTGACTTTATAACATAAACTTTATAATATAAATAATAAAACTTTGTAGTATAAACTTTATAATGTATAAAGTCACTGTCATTGTATATTAAACCACGCTTGGCCATGCAAAGTTTGTCGCGCAACCCGTCGTACTGCCTAGTATGTATTTGTAACACCCTGTATATATATAATATTGTATATGTATATATACAATTATAAGTTGAAATGCTATAGTTATTTTTTTAAAAACAATAATATAACGTAATTTTTACACGTTTTTATAGTAAAGATTTTTTATTACAAAATCAAATATACCTAGCAAATTTTGTTTGCGTACATAGTAAAAATCAACTGTTTTCATGTTATAATATAGCTTAACAAAATAATTTTTATTTATGTGATAAAAATTAGTATTACCATAGTAAAAGTTAAGTCGGAATTATGTTGTGAGAGTCGAAAATACAAGACATAGTAAAGCGTAATTTAAAATTGTATTAAAACTTAATAAAATTTTCTCCGTGTAGCTAAATTTTTAGATTCTTCAGTGAAATTGCTCTTTCCGTGTGTACAATTTAAAAGGAGCGCGAGTGGATCTTTATTTTTCACTATTAAATTAAATATGTACAAACAACACCGCTTTATTCATATCTGTCAATTAACGTAAAAAATGCGAGAAACTTATTCATAACAGAGTTGAAATTCGCGGAATAAATCAATTTACGAGATTCGATTTAAATATGTCGTCTTCACTCTTGCGAATTATTTTATTTCGACTTTCGATTCCGGGCTCTGAATTCTTCTACTCTTCACTTTTGCTCGTATGATTTCGTCGAATACTTTTTTTCGTTCTTTTCTTTTTTTCCATCACTTTCCAGGATTGGACGAGATGCGCACGAGTCCTCGAATGTTGTGTATTTCGTTTTATCTCTCCCCTTCACGCGATTCACTGAGCCGAATGTGGTTTTTCATTTTGTAGCATTGCCGACTGCCCGCGCGCACACCGATTGAACGGGATTGCCAACAGCTGCATAGAGTAGTCCGCTACAAGCAGAGAACAATTAAAATTTGTCCACATGAAGAAATTTGGATGACTTAGTTCAGAGAGTTGTTCAATAAAGAACAGGCCTTATATTTCTAATCCTATAAAACTTTTATCATCGCTATTGATTATCTAAAATTAATTTAATGTGTAATTTGATTAATACAAAATTCTTTAAATTCTTCGAAATAAAATCTCACTCTAAAAAGTGAAAATTGAATCAGTCTTGAAAAAGAGTGGCTCAATTTTCAATTTTTAAGAGTGAGATTTCATTCTTGAGAGTATCAGTTCTAAAAGTTTTAGAGAGAAGGCAAAAAGTAAAAAAAATTTTGAAGCGAAATGTTCGAGTCATGAACCGTACGTAATTTTTGTACGTTCAAAGTACCCCTTTCACTTTTAACAACTGAACGTGAGATACGATAGGTTTGTTCTACATATAGATAGGATACAGCATGCATTAGACAGGTCCTCGTCCCGCGCGATGCAATTCGCATGCATCACAGCACCCGCTTCCTCCCCCATTTTCTTCCTTTATCTTCCGCCGATGTGGAAGAGAAGGTGGAGCTTATGCGACCCTCAACTTCCGCTTGTTGGGGATCGAACAAGCGGGCCCGTGCACGCATGTCGACGAGATACAGGGTGCCCCGAAGTGATCGTAAGCATCGAGAATTGTATTTCAATCTTTAGAATCCGAATTATTTCAAGTTTAACGAAATTTTTCAGTATTTGAGTAATATCTTCTTCAATAGTAAATAACTGTTTAATTTTGGTCAATGTTAACTCGATTCGCGTCAGTGAGATAAAAATGCGATAATACTCTTGAGGCTTCCTATATGAGCACTTTCTATACAAAAATTATGCATTTTGCAGGTTATCTCCGTGTTCAAATACATTTTTAGAATGCCAACGTTTCGTGAACATTCACTTCATCAGGGCGAGGAGCAGCCTGTGATACTGAGTGCGATTTTATTTTATTTCTCGCGAATTATTCATCGGATGACAATGAAAGTAAACTGCACAGACCGCATAGAATTTACGTTATTCGAGCTATTCTCATTGTTTGAATTTTCTGAACCCGTTTGACATCTCCATTCACATTATTCGTCAAAGTTTCTGATGCATCGCTCTAAACGGACAAATATAGAAAGTTCTTATCTTGATATACGGTTCTCTATTTCTAAATCGACTTTCCGTCAGATAATCTATTATCTCTCGGTGCAGTAGGAATATCAACTTAAGGAATAATCTGTACGATGAGCTTGTTCACGGAAGCGAAAAACTGGGATCGCGGGCCATGCGTCTCGCACATCTATCGCTTTTCCCTGTTTCTTGCGTTTTTCTGTATGAGCGATATCAGCGGCAAATTTTTTTCTCGACGAAAGCTGAGGAGTCTTTTTGTCATAACCAGAATTCATTTAACGCAAATGAATGTACAGAGTGATTAAAGAACTCACTTTCATTTATCCTTTTTATCCGGTAATTGTTCATTTATTAATTCAAACTCGATCGTTCAGTTTTAAATACTTTTTCAATTAACCTTTGAGTTTATTCTGTGACGAAACAAGATTCATTTGAAATCGGTATTCATATAAATTTTTGCATTTTTTGTTCTTATTGTGGAAATTTAATTCGTGATAAATTTATCATTTATTCAGTAGGCAACACTATGTTAATATTTAAATATTTCTTTATTAGGGATAAATTAACTCTACATTGATGGAAGAATTCGTGGAAATCAGAAAATAGCTGAAGGATCTTGAATAATCTGTGTATGCTGCAAAACGCGGATTATTCTCGCAATTTATTGGCAGTAAACTTTTTAAACTGTTCTTTTCTTGCCTCTACATTATTAAATAGCGGGATTGTTCGATAGAAAGTCATAATAACGACTAATACACCATAAATCATTATTGCTGTCTATATCAACGCGCGTCATCGCGTAGAATGTGCATTGTAACGCAACACGCGTTTTTACAACGCATTATCTAATGTTATGACGTTCGCTTCAAAGATATTAATAAATTTCTGTTGACGTGCACGATAACTTTTCTCTGTCAGGATTTACCATCGCGAGTAACGTCTTGCATATGAAGTAATTAACGAGTTTTTAGGTTTTGCAATTGAACGAGGCTGAATCATGTTAAAAAGCTTAGTTTATCGAAAACCGCGATTTTCGATGAACATTGATTAATTTTGACGTCATAATAATATTACAATTTTAACCTTTACAAGGGAACGACGCGAGATGTTTTTTCTCGATTGATCTGAATTCTTGCAAATAGGTTGAGCATAAAAAAAAATCGACACGTATTTTGCTGTTTGCTCAAACACTCAATAGTTTAAAAGATATTAAGTTAACTGGTCGGACACTCTTAAAATTTTAGATCGCCGGTTCAAATCTCAATAGTGACAACTTTTTAAAAATTTTTTTTACACTTTTTAAAATTTTGTCTATACAAAAAATATGTCTCACGTCATTTTTAATTAGAAAAACACCAAGAATTAATTTTAAAGGACTTTTCATCCAAAAACAACTTATACATTAATTCTATTAATGTGTCACTTTCAAAATATTTTTAAATTTTTCTAAACTGTTTATAAATATTTTTAAACTTTCTAAATGCTTTAAATTTTCTAAAAAGGTAAAAAAAATTGTCATTACTGACATTTGACCGGCGATCTAGAGTTATAAGAATACAGTCCGATCAATTTTATAGCTTAATATCTTTTAAATTATTGAGTGTCTGAGCAAACAGCAAAATACGTATCGATTTTTTTTTCAATGCCCAACCTACTGACAAAAATTCAGAGCAATCGAGGAAAAACACCTCGCGTCGTTTCTTTGTTAGTACACAAAATGATTTTTCGATTCTTCGCTACACACGATAGGTAGTTCGTCTCGAGTTAATTTTCATAATTTTTACAAGTATATAGAGTGTCCTAAGTACGCTAAAAGATTTTAAAGGGTGATTTCTCACACAAATTCAAGATGAAAACTTAATTCATATGACTATATGAATATCTGAAACGTCTTAGTTTTGAAGGTACATATGGTCTGTTTTCTGTTCCTGCATTAGACTGCACTAGAACTCTCTTTCTCGCTTCCGACAAATATTAAACGTATACCTTTCTCACTTCAAGTTCTAAAAGTACACTAGTTCAGCCACAGAAAACAGACCTATGGTGTCAAAATTGAAAGAAGAATTTTGTTTTTTCTAAAAATTTCGGAAATCACTTGGGCTATTTTAATGAAACTTTGTCCTTGTTTGAAGGACACATGAAGCTTCATCTTCGGGCTATACATTTTATTATTCAATCAGGAGCGGATTTAAACAAGTACCTTTTTTTTACGAAAAAAAAAACTGTACGCCACTGACTTCTTAAGTTTGAAATTTGTTTATGATAATTGGGATGAATCAGCCGAAAAAGCTCTTTTAATATTTTTGATGGAATGGGCTATTTTCGAGAAAAAAATAGGGTAACTTCGGTATATATCCGCCGCTAACAAAAATTTGACTTTTTAAGTATTATTTATTATGTTTAAGATAAATGAATTACACCAGTAAAAACTTTGTACTGTCTACTGCTATAAAAAAATATTAGGAATAATACTTAGGTATTTCTTGTATATTAGGAGTAATATTAGGAGTAATACTTATTTCAAAAAAAGAACTTTTTGAAATCCTTGCATTTTTGCTGTATATCCCATTGGGATATACAAACTACTCATAGAGGGAGGAGTGGGGGAGCGTAGTATGTACGGCTCATGAAAAATTTACAAATAATATGTACTTAATACTTATAAAATAAGACACAATAACTTAAAACTTATAACGTAAAATGACACAATAATTTATAAAATATGTTTAAAGTTTTATTAAGAAATAAGAATGATAAATATGTATATATAAAGTAATAAATAATAATTACAATCTTTTACATATATTACATATATTACAAGTTTTATGACACGAGATACATATTTTATGTAATACATTTATTGCATTCAGTGCACTATGAATCCAATCTGTGCACTTTGTATGCTTTGGGCATAAATCCCGCTCATTAAAAATACCGTATATCCCAAACAGATAAGATATACAAGACTTAAGCTGAACAAAGAATATAAGAGCTAAGCACTTGTACTTTGCTATACTCCATTCTTTACTATCCTTTTACACTTTTATACAGGGTGTCCAGCGAGACACTTTTCCAATTCTCCACAGGAAGGTAGATGGGATCGAAATAAACATAAAAGTCCTTTACCGTTTAGCGATATCAGTAATGATAATCGAGATATTAAAGATTGTAATTGTACTAATGACAGCGCGCCGATAGAAAGAATAGAAACTACTCCGGCCGCTCGAGGTATAGCCCGGCCCGGGGTGATCCCGATTGACCACGTCTCGATTGGACACCACCAATCACAGCGACCGGTGCTTAGGAGCTTTGTAGTCTCAAGCGCTGTGAGTGGCTCGTGTCCAATTGAGCCGTGTCCAACTGGGTGCCACCCGCCCGGCCCAGTTTGTCAAATGATGGATGCGCCGGCAGGAGAGGCAAGAGGGGAAGCGCGCCGTTGCTTAGCGCTCAGCATCGCTGCTCACACGTCTCACCGCACCGCACCAAAGAATTCGCGCGATGGCCGCTACGCACATTCGCGATTAGGGCTGCTGCACACACCTTTCATAACAATAATAATAAGACGTACCATAAGAATTAGACAATCACAGTCGAGAATTCTTTTGAACTCTTAATTCTGATTGGCTGATACTTACGGTACAACTTATGGTTACTGTTACGGAAGGTGTGTGCGGCAGCCCTTAAGCCAGGAGCACATAGAAAAACGTAAGTTCGTAAGACGTAATCAGTAAGGAAATCGTAAAGGATCATCTACAATAGGGATCCGTAACCGTAATGTAACCATAATGGTACGTTAATGATACGTTTCCACTGAGCGCGTCACCCTTCGCGTCGTCCATCGCGTCACGACGCGACGCGAAAGAGAGAAAGAGTGAAGTTTATATATGTACACAACCCCTCTCTTTCTCCCTTTCGCGTCGCATCGTACGCGATGGACAATGCGACGCGTGACGCGCTCAGTGGAAACGTACCATTACGGTTACGTTATGATTACGGATCCCTATTGTAGATGATCCTTTACATTGGATTCGCTACTGGCCTTACGGTCTCTACTGTGATTGGTCAATTTACTTACTGCTTGCGTGTTACGGCCTTACGTTCTTGTATGTGTCATAGGCTTTACATTACATACGTATGTAATAATAACACTGCAAAAATAGGACAAATACAAACCATGATAAACTTTGATGAATAAAAATGTCGAAAGAGAGAAAGTGATGAAATCTATGGACATCTACGGAAAATCTAATTAATTTCTATCGTAATCTATCGCTTCTCTAAATCGAAAGGAAAAAATTTTAAGAAAAAAGTATCCGAAAGAGAAATAATATCATTTTCCACCATTCTCTATCGTTTCCTGTTAGGAGAGTATGATTTTATCGGAATACGATAAAATATCAATAAAGCTAGGCGTAATGTTTCATCGCAAGTTTTGTTGGAATCTCTCTTTCTATGTATACTTAAAAAATCACGAAAATCTGCCATAGTTAATAGTGTATTTACGGTAATAGAAATTCTAAACTCACTATCGCATAATTACCAAAAAAGCTCTTTGTTAACCGTATCAACAATATTTGACATAGCATTGTGCTCTCGAGGTATAATTAATTATCGTAGACGGCTCATCGTAATCTATTATGAAATCGGAGAAAAGTACATGTTTTTCTATCATGTTATTACAAAAAGCGTATAGCATATTATGCCTAATAAGTATTAACTATGGCAGATTTTCAGTGATTTTTTAAGTATACATAGAAAGAGAGATTCCAACAAAACTTGCAATACAACGTATTTTCTATAGGCACGCTCTCATTAGTACAATTACAAACTTTAATATCTCGATTATTATTACGGATATCGCTAAACGGTAAAGAATTTTTATGTTTATTTCGATCCCATCTACCTTCCTGTGGGGAAGGTAGATGATTGGAAAAGTCTCGCTGGACACCCTGTATATATATATATATTTTTTTTTCCTTTTTTTGCCAATCATTTTTGTGTAGATAGAACGGACTAAACTGAGTCGAAAAGTTCTGTACCATTTTACAATTTTCGCAATAGTTAACAAGATATTAATTACTAAAAATTGAAAAATATTAGTCTTGAATAATATTTTACTCAAATACTATCAACTTTACTGAAAAACTACAAGAGACAAAAATTATTTATTTTATTCTCATAAAATTCTGAGAATTTTTTCAGAATTTTTTATCAACTTTTTAGTACTGCATTTTCTTATTTTTACCAACATGAGAAAATACGGTATTAAAAAAATCTGAAAAAATTCTGAAAAAATTCTCAGAACTTTATGAGAAGAAAATAAATAATTTTTGTCTCTTATAGTTTTTCTGTAAAGTTGATAGTATTTGAGTAAAAAATTATTCAAGACCAATATTTTGCAATTTTTAGTAATTAATATCTTGTTAACTATTGCGAAAATTGCAAACCGGTAAAAGACTTTTCGACTCAGTTTAGTCCGCTCTATCTACACAAAAGTGATTGGCAAAAAAGGTCGGGTCACCCTGTATATATATACAGGATGTATCCCATTTTAAATGACAACCTCAAATTTCTCTTGAATAGTGCATTTTAGAGAAAAATGTTTCAAACAAATGTTTTGTGACTTCGAGGGAGATATAAAATGGTATCATTGGTATATATATATATATATAATACCAAATAATTATTAAACCTTTTGCAATCTCTACAGTAATTATTTTATGTTGATTATGTTATGTGATTGCGCTATTCACTATATTGACAAATCGATTCAGTTGACAGTAATTTTATTAATATTAAACAGTAGAATACTGAAATTATAACACAATACTAATATAACATAAAGGCATACCTAACAGAATGACTGTGTGCCATTACCCCTACTTTTTCTATTTTTTCTGACTTTTGTGACATAAATCCTCGCGCGGCATAAATACCGGAGTTTTACTCTAAATTCGAATTCATAGATTGCAAAATCATTTTATTTGATTAGTAGATAATGATCTTGAAAATGGCTTACTAAAAATATTAAAAAGATCTTTTTTTTTGCTGATTTTCTAATGTTTTTCTGCTGATATTTCATTTATTGTAAAAAATTTCAAATTTAAGGATGTATGTGTCACATTTCGAAACCAAAAATATGAAAATTTCATAGATTGTTTGTTCTATTATTATGTCTGTATGAGCATAATTCTCTTATTGGTTTAAAAGTTATGTAACTTTTTTATTAGACTTGATTCGTATGTATACTCGTGTTTTGTAGTACTTACTTATTTATAAATTTGATGAGGAAGTAACATTAAAAATTATATCAAATTTTAAATATATACTGATTAAACAATAATAAATATTCCTACAAAAGTTTATTTGGATTCACCTATTCGTTTAAGTTATTGACCTATAACTACAGAAAAATATGATTATTTGCTGCGTACAACTATTATAGGCGATATTCATAGTCCGTTCTTATTTTAAGACCGTCTTAAGTAATATCTTAAGGTACTAATACGGCTATCTGATTGGTTCATGATTTCTTAAGATTGTCCTTAAGACGGTCTTAAGTAGGGTATGTGAAGTTAGCACCCCAAATATAGTACTCAGGAGTTCTGAATAGAGTTCCCGTTTCTTTTTGACGAGACAAAGAGTTCTATATAATTTATAACAAGAGTTCCGCTTAATAAGTATTTTTAAACAATTTTTAAAAAATGGGGTGCTAACTTCTCATCGAAAATCGAGATCCAATAGTTCTGAGCGGCCCAATAGCTTCATTTCGTGAATACCTAGAGTTCCTGATACATAAAAAAAATTTTTGAAAAATAAAAAAAAAGTTAAAAATTTTTGAAAAATTAATTTTTAGATACAATAATTCTGTCACATGTTAATAGTCATTCTGTCTATTTCGAAGAGTTCTCGGCGATTAAAATCAATACAGACCCAAAAATAAAAGAGATATGTACTTAAAACAAAATTTGAAAAATTGGTTGCAAAAGCACATATCTCCTTATGTAGCCATCCAATCGAATTTTCACCTAATACTTTTCGTCAGGGCTCGTCGAGAACTGCCCAGAACGCCGATCAGAACTACTGAGTACTCTCAAAAAATTTTCGACGTCGGACTTAGAAAATTTTCA
>NW_017299883.1:669893-670715 GCF_001594075.2 Trachymyrmex cornetzi | reverse complement strand
CGAGAACTGCCCAGAACACCGATCAGAACTACTGAGTACTCTCAAAAAATTTTCGACGTCGGACTTAGAAAATTTTCAATGATAGAGTTCAAATGTCCCAATATCTCGAAAACCGTTGGCCCAATCGCTTTTTCACGTTCTGATCGGCGTACTGGGCAGTTCTCGACGAGCTCGAACGAAAAGTATTAGGTGAAAAAGCGATGTGGTGAACGGTTTTCGAGATTGTCGAGAACTGCCCAGTACGCCGATCAGAACTCCTGAGTACTCTCAAAAAATTTTCAATGACCTATCCCAAGTAGCATATCTCGAAAACCGTTGGCCCAATCTGGGCAGTTCTCGACGAGCTCTAACGAAAAGTATTAGGTGACAAAGCGATTGGGCCAACGGTTTTCGAGATATTGGAACATTTGCACTCTATCATTGAAAATTTTCTTTAGAGCTCGTCGAGAACTGCCCAGTACGCTGATCAGAACTCCTGAGTACTCTCAAAAAATTTTCAATGACCTTTCCCAAGTAGCAATCTCGAAAACCGTTCATCAATTGAGAGTACTCAGTAGTTCTGATCGGCGTTCTGGGCAGTTCTCGACGAGCCCTGACGAAAAGTGTTAGGTGAAAATTCGATTGGATGGCTACATAAGGAGATATGTGCTTTTGCAACCAATTTTTCAAATTTTGTTTTAAGTATCTCTTTTATTTTTGGGTCTGTATTGATTTTAATCGTCGAGAACTCTTCGAAATAGACAGAATGACTAATAACATGTGACAGAATTATTGTATCTAAAAATTAATTTTTCAAAAATTTTTAACTTTTTTTTTATTTTT
>NW_017299883.1:669218-669489 GCF_001594075.2 Trachymyrmex cornetzi | reverse complement strand
TTATTAAGCGGAACTCTTGTTATAAATTATATAGAACTCTTCGTCTCGTCAAAAAGAAACGGGAACTCTATTCAGAACTCCTGAGTACTATAGTTGGGGTGCTAACTTCACATACCCAGTTTTATAATTGTTTAAACATTGAGGGCTTCCAACATTTAATAGTGAATCATACGTACAATTTCGTTGATCCAGATACTGGTACAAGAAAGAGCAAAGATTTTTACGTTTATTCTAATTCAACCATGTGTATGTTATAATCAAGTATTAGGGT
>NW_017299883.1:665136-668740 GCF_001594075.2 Trachymyrmex cornetzi | reverse complement strand
ATAATAATAGAAAAAAAATCTGAAAAAATTACATATGAAAGGGAAAAGCTTGCAGTTTATTACGCCGCAAAAAAATTGAGAATATCCTTCTTACTTTCCAAGTTATAAGCCTTTATATGAAAAGTAGTGCGATTTCGGCAACCTTACCCTAAAATATTTTTTTATTTACAGGCGCCCATACACAGAATATTGAACGTGTTTAGAGAAAAGTTCGCGCAAATATCCCAAGTTATGGAACGCGAGAGTCTCATCTCGCGGGATATTTGTGCGAATTTCTATTTAAACACGCTCATGCTAAAAGCGGAAGAATAGAGAATTTCTTTGACATAATCGCCGAGTTGTATCCTCCATTATTTGTAAAGGGAGAAACATAACTAGAAAATATGCTACGATCATATATACATTTTAACGAAAGCTTATATAATTATAACTAAATTATCTGCTTTTACACTTCTGGAAATTACTTATAAACATCGTTTAAAGACTTGTTTGGTTCTTATTGTTTAAAAATATCTTTTTCGGTATTTGATAATATCGTTTTTGTCATTTAATTACCACACTTCTTACAATTATATTTGAGCAACATTCCACATAAAATAAAGAAAATATAGTTTATATTTATAATAAATATTAGGTTTAATATTTAAAAAATATATAACGTTATATTTACATATTTATATATATTACACATTATTTAATAAATATATTTATACATTGTTCATAAATATAAATAAATGTTCATCTTATAAAACAAGTCTGCGCTGTGGTTACGTGTCCAACATTAATTCCTAAAAATATTTTCTGCTTTAATTACACAAATTCTCTGCTTTACAAACACAAATTCACTGCTTTAAAAACAATTCATTGTTTTTAAAAACAACAATTCACTGCTTTAAAAACAACAATTCACTACTGTAAAGCAATTCGTTGCTTTAAAAACAACAATTTACTGCCTTAAAAACAACAATTCACTGCTTTAAAAACAACAATTCACTACTTTAAAAACAATTCACTGCTTTAAAAACAATTCACTGCCTTAAAAACAACAATATACTATTTTAAACATACAAATTCTTTGCATTAGCAGTGAATTTGTCTTAAGATTTTTTGTTTAAAAAAAATATATATTTAGATACATATACATATGTATATGTACACATATAAAACATGGATAGTGTAAAAATTTAGGATACTCAGATGGAATGTCAGAGATTCGGATTCGACTCGCGGCCAAGGTAATATTTTTCCGAGGGGGTAACCACTAGCTGAAATATTGTCCCACAGATTACATGATTTTATCTGATTACAAATAATTTTTTTCACTGCTAGGAAATAATTTGGTGAAATATACGATTTTATTTAATATTATACAATTATTTCTCGTGGTTGCATATGTAATTATACATAGAGATTTTATATAAATTTTATAATGATTTCAAGGATTCTGTCCCATGATTACATTAAGTGGTTACCCCCTCGTATTTTTCTTCGTGATAAATTTATTTACAGATTTTCAGCACATCAACTCTCTCTATAATGTCTGACTACTAAGCATTAAATTAATAAATTGCTTGTCAATTTAATTTGTGATATTACTACAGTAGTTCAGATGCATATCTAATTGTAAGTTCGAAAAACCAGTTCAACGCGCAATTCAAATAATTACCCACATACAGAGAGCAAAAAGTATTCGTACAAGAAAAAAAGTCTTATTTGTAGAAAATAAACATTAATTAGCAATTTTATACAATGAATACATTCTGTTCTTACATAAACAAACGAACTTCGCATGTATTCCTGATTTTAGAAGCTAAAGTTCTCGTCTGTACGAATACTTTTTGAGCATTCAAATAATACAGTTTTTAATTTTCGCTTATTTTTCAGATGATTTTGTATAATTAATGTACATCATTTTGATATATATAATTTTAAGAAACATACAATCTGTTTTATTCTTTATGAATAAATTGTTAATTATCCAACAAGAAATGATCGTTAATTAAACGTCGAATCGACGTTAAATTGGTGTTGAAATCATCGAATTTATATCGATTCGACATCAATTCGATGACTCATTTCTCGCTGGATAATATTTACTTTTTAATAATAAAGTTTTTTTAAAAAATATTTTCTTTGTATGAATACTTTTTGCACTCACTATATGTAGTATATAAATTTACATGGAATTCTTTAAGCATCTACGATCCAGATACGATCGTTATAGGCTTTCATTCTTACTTGTTGTGTATTTACATTATATGCTCTTAATAAATCGTTTATTATTGTGAAGCTGACGCCCTATTATCAAAATTTCGATTCAATTAATAAAGTTCTAGCTCTTCCCCAAAGAGTTCTAGAGTTCCTGATAGGTTTTGAAAAGAGTTCTGATGATTAAATGCAAATTTCAAATCATGTTTTTTTGCATTTTAGATATCAACTTCACGTTTTCGCGAAACAAAAATTAAACATACTTTTTTATTTCAAGTCAGAGTCAGAGCGAAAAAAGTCGTTATACTATTTGATAGAACTCTTGTAGCGCTATCCAAAACTCTAAAGAAAATACTAAAAAAAATTTTTTTTGATTTTTTAAAATTCGATTTTTCAACATGAAAAATAACGATCAATCAAAACAAAGCATACTGCCACAACGCCAGATAGTATTTGCGAAAGTCAATTTATTCAATTACATTAAACCATGAAATTAAACGTTTCGGTCACTATTTTTGACCATTATCAGTAATAATATACCTAATAGAAAATTCTTACAATTACAAATTTATATCTCGTGATGTAGTCTTCTTAATTACAAAACAGATTTTTTACAAAAAAGTAAATTGTCTAATACGCTTTTTATAAAATTATGTCTCGTTCTATATTCTTCGAAGGAATTTTAATTTGATTTGTCTTGATTTTTTAACGATATTCCAACACATTATATGAAGATCTTTTGGCGTGTGTGAAGTTGGCACCTCATCTTTTGGCACCGCAAGTTTTAATAAGAGTTCCAATGGCACCCGCAATAGTTCTATAGTTCCTGATAAGTTTTATAAATAGTTCCGTTGATTTAGCTAAAAAAAATAACACTTGAAAATTTGCGGTGCTAACTTCCCGTGGCACCGCAAAATTGAGTAAATCAAATCGAAAACCATGAAATTTTATAGTTCTCGATGAGTTCTACAGTTCCTGATAGGTTTTAACAATAGTTCCGGTCTCTAAGTTATTTTAAATATTAATTAAACCCGCGCTCCAGCACCGCACTCCAAGAGTAAAGTACCTCTCAGCAGGCAATCCCAGCTGACTTTTTGGCATTTTCCGATAGTTCTACAATAGTTCCGACAATTTATGTAGGTTTCGGCCAGAGTTCCCGCATTTAAGTATTTTTAAACAATTTTTTAATCTGCGCGCCAGCACCGCACTTCAAGAGTAAAGTACCTCTCAGCAGGCAGTTCCAGCTGACTTTTTGGCATTTTCCGATAGTTCTACAATAGTTCCGACGATTTATGTAGGTTTTGGCCGGAGTTCCCGCATTTAAGTATTTTTAAACAATTTTTTAATCTGCGCGCCAGCACCGCACTCCAAGAGTAAAGTACCTCTCAGCAGGCAG
>NW_017299883.1:663923-664331 GCF_001594075.2 Trachymyrmex cornetzi | reverse complement strand
GAGTTCCCGCATTTAAGTATTTTTAAACAATTTTTTAATCTGCGCGCCAGCACCGCACTTCAAGAGTAAAGTACCTCTCAGCAGGCAGTTCCAGCTGACTTTTTGGCATTTTCCGATAGTTCTACAATAGTTCCGACGATTTATGTAGGTTTTGGCCGGAGTTCCCGCATTTAAGTATTTTTAAACAATTTTTTAATCTGTGCGGTGCTGGCACGCAGATTAAAAAATTGTTTAAAAATACTTAAATGCGGGAACTCTGGCCGAAACCTGCATAAATCGTCGGAACTATTGTAGAACTATCGGTAAATGCCAAAAAGTCAGCTGGAACTGGCTGCTGAGAGGTACTTTACTCTTGGAGTGCGGTGCTGGCGCTCAGATTAAAAAATTGTTTAAAAATACTTAAATGCG
>NW_017299883.1:659613-663492 GCF_001594075.2 Trachymyrmex cornetzi | reverse complement strand
ATTTTCAAGTGTTATTTTTTTTAGCTAAATCAACGGAACTATTTATAAAACTTATCAGGAACTATAGAACTATTGCGGGTGCCATTGGAACTCTTATTAAAACTTGCGGTGCCAAAAGATGAGGTGCCAACTTCACACACGCGATCTTTTGTTCATGAAAGGCTGTGTGCAATTATACAACTTCCCAATGCTATTAACAGATAGATACTATATAACTTTTAATGTATTAATCAACGGAGTAATATAAGTTCAAAAAAAGAAAACGTATCTATATTTGTACACGCAATGTTTTAACAATATTCCAAAATTTATTATAAGAAGATCTTTTATTCTTAAAGGTTGTGTGCAAATATAAAGCTTCCCAATGCTGTTAAAAAATAGTTACTATATAACTTATACTTTACAAATTAAAAACATAATATAAGTTCAAAAAACATACCTATATTTACAAGTAATATTCGTGTAATCTCACAAAAATATGTCAAGTTGGATTATGGAAAGAGAACCTTCTTAATTGCTTAATATGTGAAAATAGACACAGGTCGGAGTTGGTAAAGATTCGCATATTTATGTATATCATTTGGAAGGAGAAGAAAGTTATTTGAAGAAGGAGATGTGCTCAGATGAGGAAGCATTGTTGATAATAGGAAGAAAAATCTCTGCATAATAGGAAGAAAAAAACGTTCAGTGTCACTTTGTTTATTAATGCTGCCTTTCTGTCTTTTTATATACATATATCATTTCCGAAATTGTTTGTTTATAATATGATTGTTCTGAATCTAAGATGTTCACATTTAACCAATCAAATTCATGATTCATTTCTAGTTGGTGGTGAGAAACTACTGACAGTATATTAGCAGGCTTTTTTATATTCGCAATATGTTCTTTTATTCGCGTGTTAAGTTGTCTTTTTATCTGTCCAACATAAGAAGCATTGCAATTCGAACAATTAATTTCATATACCACATTAGATAATTCATCTTTTTTCAGCTTGTCTTTACCAGTCTTAATTATCTTGTTTAATTTATTCATTGGTTTATGAGCAATTTTAAAATCAAATTGTTTTGTTATAGTTTTGAATTTTTCTGATACATTATTCATGTATGGTACAACAAAATATCTTTCTTTTTTATAAGTGTCAACATTTACTGGATTCCTGTCTTTAATATTATCAAAATTATTTTTAAAAGAAAATGATTTTAATCTGTCGTTGATTATGGAGAATATAAATTCTTTTGGGTATCCATTATTACACAAAATATTAATCAAGGATATAATATTTTTTTCCTGAAATTTAGGATGGGATAGGAATAAAATTCTGTCTATTTGTCCAATCAACACACCTTTTTTATGTTCAATGGAATGATTAGAATAAAAATTTAGATATCTATCTGAGTTCGTCGGTTTCTTAAAATAATCATAAATTATCTTTCCATCATCCACTAACAATCTTACATCAAGAAAATACCGTTATCATCGCTATATTCTATTATGAATTTGATTCTTTCGTGGTATGCATTAAAATTATTTAGAATTTGATCTATATTATCTTGTGGAGCAGCAAGGATTATATCATCAACATAACGGTAATAAAATGGAACACAAATAGTCAAAGAATTAAAAACGTCATTCTCCAAATCTTGCAAAACTATGTTTGCAAGAATTGGAGAAAGCAGTGATCCCATGGGACGATTTATAACGATAACTTTTTTAATTTTGGTTTTAGCGCCTTGATTATTAAAGATAATCGTTAGAACTCTTGTAAAGCTGCTCAGAACTCTTATCAAACTGCTGGAAATCCGATAAAAATTTTTCACGCCTGGGTACTTAGAAAATTTCGCTCCTGGAAATAAGCAATGACTATAACTCGTCCAGTCTTGATTTTAGCGCCTCGATTACTAAAATTAATTGTTAGAACTCTTGTAGCGCTATCCAGAACTCTGAAGAAAACACTAAAAAAAAATTTTATCCAATGAAAATTTTTTTAAACTCGATTTTTCAACATGAAAAATAACGATAACTCTCTTAATTTTGGTTCTAGCGCCTCGATTATTAAAGATAATCGTTAGAACTCTTGTAGAGCTATCTAGAACTCTCAATAAAATACTGGATTTCCGGAAAAAATTTTTGATCTGTGTGGACTTAGAAAAATTTTAAAGTTGAAATTTCAGAATTTTTTTTAGTATTTTCTTTAGAGTTCTGGATAGCGCTATAAAAATTCTAACGATTATCATTATAGTAATTCGCTAGAATCAAAACTGAACGAATTATAGCCATTGTTCGTTTTCTGGTGCAAAATATTCTAAGTACCCAGACGTGAAAATTTTTTTTCGGATTTCCAGCAACTTGATGAGAGTTCTGGGTAGTACTACAAGAGTTCTAACGATCATTTTTTATAATCGAGGCGCTCAAACCAAAATTAATAGAGTTATCGTTATTTTTACGTCTATTAAGCAGGCACAGCCACTTCAGCACAATCAAACGCGACCTATATCACATTTTTTTGCTATTTTTTATGCTAATTTTTTGCTCTATTCCCGATTTTTTTGTTCCAGCCGATTCGCTAAAACCCATGGCTGTGCTAGCTTAAGACCAAAGTTAGCACAGCCACAAAGAAAAAAAGCAGCAAATGAAAAATCAAATACATATTCTTGAAGGGCTATTTTTTTGCTAATTTTTTGCTCTATTCCCGATTATTTTGCTCATTGTTTAAGTCGAAAAATTCGATCAAGAGTGTGACTGTGCTGGCTCGCATATAACACCAAAATGAGCTGAGCAATTAATTGCTTTAAGGTACTTTTGTATGCGAGCCAGCACAGCTACACTCTTGGTCGAATTTTTCGACTTAAACACTGAGCAAAAAATTCCGATTTGCGATATTCTTAGAACAATTAATTCTAGAAACATTTTGACACCAAAATGAGCTGAGCAATTAATTGCTTTAAGGTACTTTACTCTTGTACGCGAGCCAGTACAGCCACACTCTTGGTCGAATTTTTCGACTTAAACAATGAGCAAAATAATCGAGAATAGAGCAAAAATGAGCAAAAAAAATAGCCCTTGAAGAATATGTACTTGATTTTTCATTTGCTGCTTTTTTTGTGGCTGTGCTAACTTTGGTCTTAAGCTAGCACAGCCATGAGTTTTAGCGAATCGGCTGGAACAAAAAAATCGGGAATAAAGCAAAAAATAGCAAAAAATGTGGTACAGGTCGCATTTTATTGTGCTGAAGTGGCTGTGCCAGCTTACTAGACGTGTTATTTTTCATGTTGAAAAATCGAATTAAAAAAATTTTTATTTAAAAGAATTTTTTTTAGTGTTTCCTTTAGAGTTCTGAATAACGCTACAAGAATTCTATCAAATAGTATAGTGACTTTTTTTGCTCCGACTTAAAATAAGAAAGTTATGTCTAATTTTCGTTTCGCGAAAACGTAAAGTTGGTAACCGAAACTTTCAAATCACGTTTTTTTGCACTTAATCAAAACTCTTTTCAAAACCTATTAGAAACTCTAGAACTCTTTGGGGGAGAGCCAGAACTCTATTAATTAAATCGAAATTTTGAGAATGGGATACCAGCTTCACAGAAGTTTATTATTGTATATGGTATATACGATTTTAAATATTTATGTATTCTTCACGCCAAATCGGACGGCCTTTGTCACTGACTCCTTTCGATTTTTTTACTGATTTTTTAATATTAGATGTACAACTTTGCTTCCGCCGTTTTCATATAGATGGCTTTAGCGGTAAGTGGTGGTCGAAATAAATAGATCATAGACGGCATACAATAAACTTGGGCATCTGTCAACATAACCCCATAGAAACATTAGTCGATTTGTGTCTGCATCATAAAGTTATTCTCGATTGAAAATGTCAGTT
>NW_017299883.1:658814-659426 GCF_001594075.2 Trachymyrmex cornetzi | reverse complement strand
AGAGAAGGTTTTCGAAGATACAGAATTGGAGGCATTACTTGATCAAGACTCGTGTCAAAATCAAGAAGAATTGGCACGATCATTGGGAGTGACTCAACAAGCCATTTCAAAACGCCTCAAAGCCATGGAAATGATTCAGAAGCAAGAAAATTGGGTGCCGTACGAGTTGAAGCCAAGAGATGTTGAACGGCGTTTGTTTGCTTGTGAACAGCTGCTTGAAAGGCAAACATGGGATTTCTGCATCGCATTGTGACTGGGAACGAAAAATGGGTTCATTACGATAACCCCAAGCGCAGAAAATCATGGGGATTTCCGGCCATGCTTCCACGTCGACGGCCAAACCGAATATTCACGGCTCCATAGGTCATGCTCTGTATTTGGTGGGACCAGCTCGGCGTAGTGTATTATAAGCTGTTAAAACCGACTGAAATAATCACAGGCGATCGGTATTGAACGTAATTGATGCGTTTGAGCGGAGCATTGAAAGACAAACGGCCGTAATATAACGAGAGACACGATAAAGTGATTTTGCAGCACGACAATACTCGATCCCATGTTGCAAAAGTTGTCAAGATATACTTGGAAACGTTGAAATGGGAAGTCCTACCCCAC